>NC_084539.1:2835000-3135000 GCF_024500275.1 Phycodurus eques
TATATATACACACACACACACACACACACACACACACACACACACAGTGGGAACGGAAAGTATTCAGACCCCTTCAATTTTTCACTCTTTGTTATATTGCACCCATTTGCGAAAATCGTTTAAGTTTAACTTTTTTTCCTCATGAATGTACACACAGAAACCCATATTGACAGAAAAAAAATGAATTGTTGTTATCATATTATTTTCAGATTTATTAAAAAAGAAAAACTGCAATATCACACAGCCATAAGTATTCAGACCCTTTGCTCAGTATTTAGTAGAAGCACCCTTTGAGCACTCTGGAGAAGGTTTTGGTCCAGGATATCCCTGTACTGAGCCGCATTCATCTTTCCTTCGATTGCAACCAGTCGTCCTGTCCCTGCGGCTGAAAAGCGCCCCCGCAGCATGATGCTGCCACCACCGTGCTTGCACTGTTGGAACTATATTGGACAGATGATGAGCAGTGTCTGGTTTTCTTCACACATAGGGCTTTGAATTAAGGCCAAAAAGTTCTATCTTGGGCTCATCAGACCAGAGAATCTTATTTCTCACCATCTTGGACTCCTTCGGGTGTTTCTTTAGCAAACGCCTCGCGGGCTTTCATGTGCCTTGCACTGAGGAGAGGCTTTCCGCCGGGGCCACTCTGCCATAAAGCCCCGACTGGTGGAGTGCTTCAGTGATGGTTGACTTTCTAGAACTTTCTCGCATCACCCGACTGCATCTTTGGAGCTCAGCCACAGTGATCTTTGGGTTGTTCTTTACCTCTGTCACCAAAGCTCTTCCCCCCCGATTGCTCAGTTTGGCCGGACGGCCAGCCAGCTCTACGGCCATTTCTGGTTGTCCCAAACGTCTTCCATTTAAGGATTATGGAGACCATTGTGCTCTTAGGAACCTTAAGTGTGGCAGAAATGTTTTTGTAACCTTGGCCAGATCTGTGGCTTGCCACAATTCTGTCCCTGAGCTCTTCAGGCAGTTCCTTTGAGCTCATGATTGTCATTTGCTCTGACATGCACCGTGAGCTGTAAGGTGTTATATAGACAGGTGTGTGGCTTTCCTGATCAAGTCCAATCAGTATCATCAAACACAGCTGCACTCCAATGAAGGCGCAGAACCATCTCTAGGATGATCAGAAGAAGTGGACAGCACCCGAGTTAAATATAGGAGTGTCACAGCAAAGGGTCGGAATAATTATGGCTGTGTGATATCAGTTTTTCTTTTTTAATAAATCTGCAAAAATGTCAACAATTCTGTTTTTCTGTCAATATGGGGTGCTGTGTGTAGATTAATGAGGAAAGAAATGAACTTAAATGATTTTAACAAATGGCTGCAAAATAACAAAGAGTGAAAGATTTAAGATATATATATATATATATATATATATATATATATATATATGTATATATTATTGTTAACTTGCATGAAACTGCAAAGGGTTCCAAAAGGCAGAATCATGATTTGCCTTGTACATTATGTCGAAAAGACACAAGGAATTTGTCTCCAGAGCTCCAGAGGCTCTGGAGCTCTGGAGAGACCACGGCAAACGGGGGTGCGGCCTTCACATATTTGGGAGTGGTGACGTAACAGCCTCGAAGGAAGTCGGGAGGCTTTCCCCGCTGAGTGGAACACAACTCACCAATATGTATTGGTCATTGTCGGAAAAGAAAGCCCTAACTTTGCTCACCGTGTCAACGCTCCGGATGAAAACATTTTTCTATCCGAACGATCCGACGCCCTCTGCATTGACGCGAAGCTCGGAATCACGTCAAAACACGCTGACGTGCCCTCGGCAGAATGGGAAAGTCGCGGGCGAGCGAGGCCTGGCCAAGTACAGTGTGAAAGAGCCTTGACGGTATACATGGCCAAAAGTTACTTCTGATTGCTTTGGCTAAAGGAATATTCCGCCGCTGTTTATTCCGATTGAGGTGTTTGTTTATATGGAGCATTTTCATTCAGTTTGGGCTTCGAAACTGATTACAATGGTAATAGAAGGCTTCATTTAAACTGGGCTATTCTTGCAGCTCTTAATTCTTTACTTTCAGACCAGGGGCAGCCATATCACAGAGGAAAGAAAACTAATTGAATAGAGAAACAAGAAAGGAAACTATTATAATAACAACAATAACAATAAGAATAAAAACAGCAATGACTTAAATAAAAAAATAAAATAAATACTACAAAAGAATAAGGGTGGGCCTTAGTTTTCATGATTTCAGAGGCACTGAAAAACAACATTATCGTTTATCGTGATCGTTTTGGGGAAAATACTTTGTCTTTAAAAAATGATCATGACAGGCCTAATGCTGTGTTCGGTAAAAACATGGAAAAATAATTGTTTGGGTGGCATTTGTCTAAGCAGACTTTGTCTACTGTGACTTCGATGAAGATCAGATCACATTTATGACATTTTTATTTATGTGTCATATGTTACCCCGCCTCTCGCCCAAAGATAGCTGGCATAGACTCTACAACGCCCGCCACCTTAGTGAGGATCAGCGGTACAGAAAAAAAGGGGGATGGAGGGATGTTTCCTTATTTTCAATGTTCACTTTTCTTTCGTCTCTGGCTTCTCTTAGCACAAAAATCCAGCACAGGAAAAAAGAAAAAAAAAGATTGGATTTGCATTCGCCTTACTTAGCTGTTAACTTAAATATTGGAAAAATAATTGATCAGACATAGATATTTAATACGGCTCTAAAATCACTTGACTTGGGGTGAGAGGCGGGGTACGCCAAAGCAGTAAATTGCAGGAGAGACCGAGAAACATTCACTATCACAATTACACACACTACGGACGATAGTATAGAGTCTTCAAGTAAGCGAGATGTGGTGGGGGCGTAACCCGATAAAACACGTGCAAGCACAGCGGGACCGTGCAAACTGTGCACAGGAAGCTTCGAACCCAGAACCTCTCAATTGTCAGGGAGATCTCCTCAGCACTAATTCACTCTTGGCAATGTATTTTTTTGTTTTATTATAGTAAACTCAAAATATACGTTACTGTAGTTGAAAAGAAGAAACGCGAAACTATCATATCAACATAATATGATAGAATATTATCGAATGTGTAACTGAATGGATTTATCTCCCAAGCAAGTCCCAGTAGAGCTTTTCCGACCACATGCCACAGATTATCCATCCTGGGTGGTATCATCCATATGCAAAAGGTGTATTTTTATTTGAATACTCTTTTAAACGACCCGTCAATACTGCACCTGCACCTGCCTTTCAGCCACGCTAAATGAAATCAATTAAAGAAATATCAAAATATCACACCTGAGCATAAATGGAGCGCATTTTTGTTTAGTGAAATGGTTCGTAAAACAAATTGTGCATTCATCTCCCACTTTTAATTGTAAAATATTTCATAATCACAGCCAAGGGAACGGTCAAGTTGAATAGTTGCATTTCTTCTGGTAGTTTACATGCAGTCTTTCAAAGCTGCAGGTGCAGATGGCCACAAGAACCTCCAGAGGATTTAAGGGGTTGGCACACTTACTGTGCCTCGGAACCTGAGGTCCCGCTGGGCTTTGTGAGGATCGAAACCCCCTGCTGTCTCTGGAGTGCCACCAACATCAACATGCATGGTGTGCAGAGAAATCTAGTGTTACCCCATAAAACACGAACATCATCCGTAAATAATGTAGTCATAATCATAGTAGAGACCGTAGTCTGACATATAAGAGCATTACAGTATATAATGAAGCAAATGTGTAATATAAAGTATGTAAAGTGCAGATGGTTAGAGAATCTCTGGAAGGATCAAGGGTCAGACTGTGCGGTGTGATGAGAGTCCGCTATCCTGCCGGGTTTTTGAAATCTAGTATCCCCCCCCTTCCAATCCCCGAAGTACCACACACTCCATCCTATATTCCTGAAAATCCTTCAATACACACACACACACACACGCACACAAACATACACATTCAGACTCATAATGTATCTCATGCACAGCGTAACAAAGTTATTCTGCACACACATACTGGTCAGAATCTTACACGCACATGCGCACACACCCATTCATATTAACATTTCCTAATTAAATTATGATTTACACGAGATTAAAATGTTGCAGAGGTTTAAGAGCATTTTTAGAGAGCTGTCATCCCGCCCCTATTGTTGTAATACCCGCACACACATTTACACACACGAGCCGGCAAGTAATCCCACCACACACACACATGCACAGGCAAACAAAGTGAAGTCATCAGTTAATCCTTCACATGCAAGCGCGCACACACACACACACACACACACACACACTGAAGGAGTGGTAGCATATATAAAGGACTGAACAGATGTTTATTGTCCAGTTACCTCCCTCTTCTGTGTGTGTGTGTGTGTGCGTGTGTGTGTCTGTAATCTTGGAAAAGACCCATTTAAATTAGAGGAGATGTGTTTCCTTTTTTGTATTACAATGGTGAGCAAAGCTCCTCAGTCTGAGTCAGTATTGAAAGCTTTCTGAAATGTGTTTCTGTCCAACGTGCTGGGCTTCATGTACTCGTATACGAATATACATATCTAAATATACTGCATTTTAAAGCTGTGACAATGCCCAAAACACCACGTTTGAGTCATCAAAACGGCACATGGCCAGCATCTGTCTACAGTATCTGACAGAAGATATCAAGGCTGGTGTGAATATCTATCGATATTGTTTTAAACACGTCCAAAGAAGGACACAGATGTCTGACACATTATCATTTTACCTGCAGCAAACATGGACTGGATATTGTGTTTCACATTGTCTTCATCAAACTATTTCAATAAGTTATTTTTTGATCACACAATGCATTTTGTTTTTATTTAAAAGAGTCTTGTATCGTACAATTTTAATGGAATCTTATTTTCATGTCATAACAGGTCGTAAAACTTCTTTTAATTGTTGCTGCAACAACGACAATAAAGTTCTATTTCCAATGCCATGCAAAGACGCGGGCATCGCTAAAACTATCGACAACCACCAGCTTGTGTTGTCACTGTGTGGCTCCAGCGGTAAACACCGCAACGGTAGCCGTTCTAGCTCTAACTGCTTGGACCCAGTGGCCTACGAAGTAGCGGACTTTGCCAGAAGCATAGGCTGCCGCACGGACATTGGCGCATTGGCGCCATTGATGGAACACTTTGTTGTTACATTGTTTTTCATCATTGTCATCATCATCATCATCATCAGAATTGTTGTCGTGTATGTAGAAGTACTGTACATTGTACGTACAGTATCGTGCATAACGTGCTTAGCTGTAAGATTGTATTGTAGTACTGTATTTCTAAGTGGACAACAATGTTTGAAGATGTTTGTAATGTTATTAGAGTTTTGGGATCAAAGTGCGCGGTATAGTTATTGTTTGAACTTTAAAGACCATGGCCAGTTATGCTATACGGGTAGAAGCGAAGTGAGGTTATTAACCAACGAGGAAGTGCAATTCCGACGAATGGCCATTGCATGGAATAAGGGCACTTGGTGTTTATATAGCGGGGGAGCCGCGTCACGAGGATACCCTTTAGGCCCGGCCACAAAATCAGGAACATTTAGGAGGCGAAAAAGAGTTTGAAAACCTACCTCAGCGATTCAGTACTATTGTGTATTGTTCTCAGTCGTTGCACATTTTCAGCTATTATCTTCAAACATATTTCATGTATTTAGCAACAAAACACGGATTTTCATTTCGGGGGGTGTTCATAGAGTCAACCACTTTTAGGGGGGTGTCAAATTCACGATCGGTCCCCGCTGTGTAAAAAAAAAAAAAACGTTGATCAGTAGCTGTCCTTCCTTCATCCAATCACTTCTTGTCAATATAAATCCTGTGTGCTGCATTTTTTTCTCACTAGAATAATCAGTGCAGTGGTACTCTTTGTGGCAAGAAGCCCATCTGCTCAAGCCGCAGTGACCTCCTACTCTGCTTTTTCTTCTATCCCACAACATCTGCCATGACCCCCTGACTGTGTGTGACGAACAGCACTGTATGAAGTCACTGTGCGTGTGCGTGTGCGTGAGCGCGCATGTGTCAGGCAGATGGGGTCATGGGTGTTGATTGTCATGGAGATGAGGGCAAGCATTTTTAACACACATACACACGTACACACACGTTGCATCGCAGCTTGTCTCTGTTATCCTTCTGATTTCATCTCAACACATATGTTTGCACATATACAGTACATAAACAAAACTGGAATTTGTCAGAATTCATTCATTCCCTTTCCACTTGAAGTAACCAGTGTAATGATTTTCGTCCAGTGAGGTGTTCCACATATTGGTTGTTTAAACCTCCAAACTTCAAAGGTCACACAAGTTCCCTGGGTCTCGCACAGGTCAAGTTTGTTTCAGAGTCTGAGAATAGCTTGCACAGACAACTGTTCTTCTGACAAAAAAAATTAAATGAAATGCTTCCCAGAATGCCATGTTCCGATACAGTGAGAATTGCTTCATAACAAATTCATTTATATCATATATTATTATGTATTATCTGCTAAAGCGATCAGACGTGGACACAGGCTTTTAACATTGTGGATCATCAAGCCCCCCTTTGTTCATTTAATAGATATTTGCTGAGAAATATGAAAAAAATGCATATTTTCCCTTTTTTTTTGTCAAATATCATTGATTTTGATATCTGATATCATTGAAAAATTCGGAGGAAACATCATTTATGTCTCACTGCAAAGGATCGTACAAACTAAAAGGCGGAATCATGCATTTAGAGCATTTGCTGTGTATGTAATTTGAGAGAACAAAAGTGTGAATAGGTTTGTATGTGGAACATGAAAACAGCATTTTATTTTTACATCTCTGAACACAGCGTCTTGCAGTCACTTATAGCACCCCTTGTTAAAATTTGATCAGGGTTTAAATAATTTGGTGCATCACGTTATATAAAATTCAGAACACTTTGGTGCAGAGGTTTCAAACTCATTTTTGCCACGGGCCACACTGTAGTCATGGGATCCCTGAGAGCAGGGGTGTCAAACTCAAATTCAAGGTGGGCCAAAATGTTCAATTGGGACAACGTCGCGGGCCAAACTCAATATTTCATGAGAAATCACTGTGATGTGCACTTTTCCCTTTTCTGCAGAAATGTAGCGTTAAAGTTTATCATTGACAACAAACTTACATTTTGCTTAAACACGGAATCTGGAATAAACCAATTTAAATATTATAAACACGAGAAATCAAATTTGCGATAAAAGACATCAGTGGTATTCGTTTGTTGTTCTGTATTTAAATAACATGAATTCTACTGTCTCTCTATCTTCTATTTATCTATCTCCAACTACCTTTCTTTTTGAGGCCAACAATGACAACAACAAAAATAAGAATGCCCTTGAATACAAATCCAAACAACAAACTATTAACAGTCCCTGCCTAGGAGTTGATAAAGGGCATAAAAAAAAAACATTCATTTAATTATCTTATATTCTTTGATACGACACACACACACACGACAAACAGGCCTGTCTTTTACTTTAGTGAAAAGATAATCCGCCTCCCACCTGTCTTGGAAGTTAACTGGTTTCCATCTTTTGTTTGGCCATTTTTGGGAAGGGGAAGTGTAAATTTGCTCGAGGAGACCGGTAGCATAGTTGCTAACGACTGCAGCAGAAAGGAAATTGGCGCTCGCCGGTCTAGACTCATGGGCCAACACACTAGCAAAGCATTCTGGGATTTGTAATATTCGTGGCATATTAGTTCTATATACTGGCGGGCCAGCTCTTATATACATTTAATATGGTCTTGCAGGACAAGTATAATTACATCGTGGGCCGAATTTGTCCACCAACGTGTTCGGGGATTGCCACCACGACAGGGACCGCCGACCTTACGGCCACATCTCCGGTCGGCCGCTTCGGCAATAGTGGCGTGGAACATGGTCCACTTGGACTCAATATCCCCCACCTCCCCCAGGACGTGGGTGAAGTTCAGCCGGAGGTGGGAGTTGAAACTCCTTCTGACAGGGGATACTGCCAGAGGTTCCCAGCAGACCCTCACAATACGTTTGGGCCTGCCACATCGGACCGGCATCTTCTCCCACCATCGGAACCAACTCACCACCAGGTGGTGATCAGTTGACAGCTCCGCCCCTCTCTTCACCCGAGTGTCCAAGACATGCGGGCGCAAGTCCGATGACACGACCACAAAGTCGATCATCGAACGGCAACCTAGGGTGTCCTGGTGCCAAGTGCACGTTTGGACACCCTTATGCTTGAACATGGCTTTCGTTATGGACAATCCGTGATGAGCACAGAAGTCCTATTGGACTTGGAACACCACTGGGTTCTGATCGGGTGGGCCGTTCCTCCCAATCACGCCCTTCCAGGTCTCACTGTCATTGCCCACGTGAGCATTGAAGTCCCCCAGCAGAACGATGGAGTCCCCAGCGGGAACGTTCTCCAGCACCCCCTCTAAGGACTCCAAAAAGGGTGGGTACTCTGAACTGCTGTTTGGTGCATAGGCACAAATAACAGTCAGGACCCATCCCCCCCACCCAAAGGCGGAGGGAGGCTACCCTCTCGTCCACCAGAGTGAACCCCAATATACAAGCGCCGAGCCAGGGGGCAATAAGTATATCCACACCTGCTCGGTGCCTCTCACCGTGGGCAACTCCAGAGTGGAAGAGAGTCCAACACCTCTCGAGAGGAGTGGTACCAAGCCGTGTGTGGAGGCGAGCCCGACTATATCTAGTCTGAACCTCTCAACCTCACACACCAGCTCAGACTCCTTTCCTGCCAGAGAGGTGACATTCCATGTCCCTAGAGCCAGCTTCTGTAGCCGGGGATTGGATCGCCAAGGTCCCCGCCTTCGGCCACTGCCCAGCTCGCACTGCACCCGACCGCTATGGCCCCTCCCACAGATGGTGAACCCATGGGAAGGGGGACCCACGTTACCCTTTCGGGGTGTGGCGCTCACCTTCGATCCCCACCTCCAGGCCTGGCTCCAGAGGGGGGCCACAGTCACCCGCGTCCGGGCAAGGGAAACCTAGATCCATATATTTTGTTCGTCGTAGGGTTTTTTGGAGCCGTGCTTTGTCTGGTCCCTCACCTGGGACTTGTTTGCCATGGGTGACCCTACCAGGAGCGTGAAGCCCCAGACAACTTAGCTCCAAGGGTCATTTGGACACACAAGCCCCTCCACCACAATAAGGTGACGGCTCAAGGAGAGGCAGAAGGCGCATTCTGCATCATATTTATTGATTTAACTGATGTATATTTGCTATATAATCACTTTGAAATGGCAGATGTGGTTTGTAAAGGGGTTCCAGAGTTATCAAGAAAAAATTTAAAATCTGTGTCCTCTGACCTTGAACTAATAAATGTTCGACTATTGTTCAGTTTATTTTAAAAATTGCTTCGGTTACAAAACAAAAATGCTTGCAATCGCTCCACGTTATTAAAAGTGAAGACTATTTGCAACTTTTGAACAGATTTTAGCAAGAAACATGTAGACCAGGGGTGTCAAACTCCTTTTTGTCACGGCCACATCGCAGTTCTGGCTCCACTTGGAGGGGCGTTATGGCTGCAAACCCATATCAATGTATGTTTGTCTCATATTACTACATATACACAAATGAATGGGCCATTACTTTTGAAATAAAAACTACTATAGTATGAATAAATTGTATTTTAAAAGTGGGGTTGATAACAAAAATGCCTGCAATATCTCAATATTTTTAAAAGTGGAGACAATTTGGAATTTGGTATTTTAGCAAGAAACAAAGTCGATGCACACTCTCGCGGGCCACATAAAATGACGTGGTGGGCCGGATCTGGCCCCCGGGCCACCAGTTTGATACCTGTGATTTAGACGAACATAAAACGATGTGGCGGGCCACATCTGCCCCCCGGCCCATGAGTGTGATACCTGTGCTTTCATAATATCAAAGTAAAGTGTTTTATGCCCCCCCGCCCGCTTTCCAAAAAAAACGCACTGTGACAATAATGTGAATTTTTGGGTTTTTTAACTTCGCAGCCGTACTCTTACGACCATACTAGGCTATTATTGAGTAACAGGGACAATAATGTTTGTTTTAGTTGATCAGGCCACGTGTTGTGTGCATGAGTGTGCACAGCTAAATCAATCATCAGACTCCATTAATCACATTCCTATTCCACACTCCATGTCTTAATGAGATAATATCTAATGCTAAATGTTTGCCATCCTAGTTGACGACTACCTACTTCTTTTATTTAACTACAGTAC
Organism: Phycodurus eques; assembly: GCF_024500275.1. Lineage (NCBI taxonomy): Eukaryota > Metazoa > Chordata > Actinopteri > Syngnathiformes > Syngnathidae > Phycodurus > Phycodurus eques. The sequence goes on from NC_084539.1 coordinate 2,845,190, forward strand.
TGACAAATTTCAGTCTCAGAGAAATCGATACACTGAATACCAGGGAGATGTAAACATGGTTGTTGATGCGACACTATTTCAGGACCGACGCTGTCTACGTGACGTAGCCGTCAGTTGCCAGCGTGACTCGAGTGGCTATCCTGTGAAAAGCACCACTTGGCATTGAAACAGTCAAAACTGGAGAAGTACAAGTAGGCTGTGTAATTGTCTATTATGTCCCCGTTATGGGACCCCGTTGTATTTCACTGTTTTGTTTAAATTTAACTGTGAGTTTTTGCAAACATTACTACTGGCGTTGATAAATGATTGACAGTTACTTCAAAAGCAACAATGGGCTCTGGCAGTGTCTCTGTCACCTGCTGTGAGTGTTTCACAAACAAAAGCGTGAAAAAAAGCTTCTGGGTAAAACAGAACCTGGAGAGCAGCCAATTAGCTGCCAGGACTGAAGCCCCACAGAGCAAACAAGTCTGTAAAATCTTGTTAGGCTATCTAATTTATCATGAGAAAAGCTGCATACGAAGGAACATGTGCCTTTGAGATGTAATTGTGGTTTTCAGACACACTTCTTAATCAATGTTTTCATCAATCAGAAGTTGAGATATACTCTTGAATGCTCTTCTTCCGTCTTTGTGTAGAATAATGTCCTGACCGCACACCCTCAAAATTCCCACAAAAACACTTCAAAATCATGTTGAAATTCTATCGAGAAGAATGGAAGCTCACATAGCTAGAACTCCCTGTACATTTTCTTCTGTTTTACCTTCTAGTAGGTGTTAGTGGCTCTCTGTCCCGATATGTTTGTCCATATGGTGCATGAAAGTGAGTCTTGCAATTATCCAGAGGATACTCACTGTCCGATGGGATAGCCCCCAGCTTCTAAACACACTACACAGATTTGAGGTATAGGTAATTAAGGCATGGAACGATTGCAAACGTAATGTTAAAAACAATCAGAGCTGGGTAGAGGAGCCAAAGATTGTACTTAAGCAACAGTACTGTGACTTTAGAATAATTAGACTCAAGTAATAGTCAAAAGTAGTCCTAAAATAATGACTTGAGCAGGAAAGTACTCAGTGAAACACCTACTCAAGTAGGGAGTAACTTCTGTTTTTTTCTGTTTTTTTTTAATCAGAGCATGAACATCGAATGAAATGAAAATAACTAAAAATTTGCATGTGCAAATTCAGATATTACTGAACAATATCACTTCATCTAAAATGTAATGAACCTATTTATAAATTATTATTATTTATAAAATAACAAATTAGGGCAAAAAAATAACAAATTAGGGCAAATTCAGGTGAAATGTGAAATGGTCTTATGCTATTTTGTTCCCACTTGTTGAATCAGCACCTCCAAATCAGAGACTATGGTCCTCAGTCGGAAAAGGGTGGCGTGCTCTCTCCAGGTCGGGGATGAGATCCTGCCCCAAGTGGAGGAGTTCAAGTATCTTGGGGTCTTGTTCACTGTCATGGGTGTGTGTTCTGGTTGTTGTCTTCCCCCTGTCTCGTGCACACCTGCTCCTGAGAGCATCTTCCCTACCTGTGCCTCGTTCACCCTAATTACCTCGTGCATTTAACCTCGTGTCTCATTCTTTCTGGTCGCCAGTTCGTTGTACCTCGTTGTCACGTTCCAGCATTCCTTGTTTCCACGTCACCGACTCATAGTAAGACTAGACCCTGTTCTGATTTTTGACCTTGCCTCTTTGCCTCACGTTTTTGGATACTGTTGCCTTTTCGGATTGCCTGCCTGTGTACCGACCTCTGCCCGTTTATTAAACCTCTCTTTTTGAAACTGTCCATTTGTATTGGAGTCGTGCATTTTGGTTCCTGTCCTTTGTTCCGTTCATGACATTCATAAGTGATGGAAGAATGGAACGGGAGATCGACAGGCGGATCGGTACAGCGTATGCAGTGATGCAAACTTTGTATTGATCCGTTGTGGTAAAAAAGGAGCTAAGCCGAAAGGCGAAGCTCTCGATTTACCGGTCGATCTCCGTTCCTACCCTCACCTATGGTCACGAGCTGTGGGTCGTGACTGAAAAAAGAAGATCTCGGATACAAGCGGCCGAAATGAGTTTCCTCCGCAGGGTGTCCGGGCTCTCCCTCAGTGATAGGGTGAGAAGAGAGAAGCTCGGTCATCCGGGAGGATCTCAGAGTCGAGCCGCTGCTCCTCCACATCGAGAGGAGCCAGATGAGGTGGCTGGGGCATCTGATTTAGATGCCTCCCGGACGCCTCCCTGGTGAGGTGTTCCGGGCACGTCTCAGACCCCGGGGACGACCCAGGACACGCTGGAGAGACTACATCCTTCGGCTGTTCTGGGGGATCCCCCAGAAGAGCTGGATGAAGTGGCTGGGGAGAGGGAAGTCTGGGCGTCCCTGCTAAAGCTACCTGCCACCGTGACCTGACCTCGGATAAGCGGTAGAAAATGGATGGATGGAAGAACCGAAATATATTATTTTCAATCTTTATCCACCATTGATGTGACCTTCTGTCTCAACTGGTGTTTTACCTGGTTAGGTGCACAAGTGTGCACGGTCTCTTATAACTAGCATGTGGCTGTGTTCAGAATTAACCAATCACATTCAAACTCATGTTCAATAAGAGTCCACAAACATCCGCCACCATTTCAAGTGCCAAAAAAAGCAACAGCACATGCATAGGGCCTTACAGAAACATTATTTGCTTTATTAATGAGAATGGCTGAATGACTAAGCTGTTTGTTGACCAGATTTATGTGTGCAAGCGAGCAACAGAGAGAGAGCGAGAGAGTTACAAGACTGCACTGCATGATAAAGCTGTTGTTCTTCGTAGTCTGAAATAATATTTTTCTATATGAGTCACTGTGATTGGCCCAATGGAAGACTTTGTGTGCAGACATGTGACTTTATTATGTCGTTTGATTGGTGAACTTGGGTCAAACATCACTGTGGATACGTTGGATTGGCAATGGCCCCTGTTGCGGAAGTTGAAAACGTAAGTCTAAAAACAGATTGCGCTCGTAATAATTGATAAACAAAAGTAGATAGCAGCATGTAGATAATTATAGCATGGTACAAGTAGCATTTCTTCTTATTAACAATAATTGAATCTTATCTCTTGATGTGCAGCATTGGAAGTTACAGGGTGGTCAGTATTGTTCGTGTCTATATGTGCCCTGCGATTGACTGGCGACCAGTTCAGGGTGTAGTCTGCCTTTCGCCCGAAGTCAGCTGAGATAGGCTCCAGCGCCCCGCGATCCTGAACAGGATAAGCGGTTGGGAATGGATGGATGAATAAATTGGGAATGGATGGATGGTTGGATGGGTATCTTGCTCAAGGATACTTTGGGGTACTGAAAACACGCAATCTTTGGGTTGTGAAGCAACCAGTGTTCCACCTGCGATAAGCCACCCCATATGCTTTGGTTAGCCGGTCTCTACTGCAAATTGTAATTTGGGGTCTAAAATCACGTCATAAGTAAAGGTTACAGTATATAAACGATACCTATCAGTCCACAATCTGAGCTCCAATTAAAACCAAAACAATAACAATATTTCCCGCAAGGCCTAAATGAAGAGAAAGAGAGATGCTGTTGGCTACTGCCAGGAAACAACCTTTAAAATACATAGCAACTATATTCAGATCAAAGGAAGTAGACTAACAGCCTCAAGTCTCAAAGCCATTCCCAAGAGCTTGCAGTACTCATTAAACCTAAAAATGGCACTTTTGCATAGAAAAAAGCAACACTACTGCATTAGAATACTGTGTTCTGTTCAACTCCAAGGTTGTACGTGAAGTTGATTGAAAGCTTTTCGTAGCTTCCAAGTGAATATAATGTCTCTGATGTCTGGCAATACTCAGTATAAGAGGAGAGATAAGACGATGCAGATGTAAATGATTCTAAATCGATTAATACATTTCAATAAGACAAAAAAAGAAGAACTGCAAGTGGGGAAATGAAGAGCCCGCTGGACAGTTAAGGTGGCGCACATACAGAATGATATAAGCTGTAGAGCAGTGCCATATAATCCATCCATCCATCCATCCATCCATCCATTTTCTGTATCACTTCTCCTCACTAGGGTTGCGGGCGTGCTGTACCCTATCCCAGCTATCTTCGGGCGAGAGGCAGGGTACACCCTGAACTGGTCACCAGCCAATCGCAGGGCACATATAAACAAACAATCATTTGCACTCACATTCACACCTATGGGCAATTTAGAGGCTTCAGTCAAACTACCACGCATGTTTTTGGGATGTGGGAGGAAACCAGAGTACCCGGAGAAAAAAAACACGCAGGAACGGGGAGAACTCCACACAGGCGAGGCCGGGATTTGAACCCTGGTCCTCAGAACTGTGAGGCAGATGTGCTAACCAGTATTCCACCATGTGACCAGTGCCATATAATATCCATGGCAATACCAGTATTTTTGTGATGATAAAAATGTGCAGAACAAACAGTGAAATCAAATCTCAGAGCAGAGGAGCAGCAGCATGTCAGCCTCGGCTGACAATGATTTTGTACCAAAAAGGGGAGCAACTTAATAGCCACAGTTTGGTCTCAGAACTCTCTGAGGTCCACAAAATAATTTGCAATACTTCATCACAAACACTCTTATGATATTTGTTGCCAATAATTTGAATATACTATTGGCTGTTTGCACTAATGAAAATTGTTTGCTGGCAAAATGCATGACAGACGCCAGCTCTACACCCTCGGCAGGGCCCTCAAGGGTGCATGGGAGTTGGCCCAAACAGTCCACGTGTGTTTTGTGGACTTGGAGAAGGCGTTCGACCGTGTCCCTCAGGGAGTCCTGTGGGGGGGTGCTTCGGTAGTATGGGGTACTGAACCCCCTGATACGGGCTGTTCGGTCCCTGTACGACCTGTGTCAGAGTTTGGTCCGTATTGCCAGCAGTAAGTCAGACTCATTCCCGGTGAGGGTTGGACTCCGCCAAGGCTGCCCTTTGTCACCGATTCTGTTCATAACTTTTATGGAAATAATTTCTAGGCGCAGCCGAGGCATAGAGGGGGTCCGGTTTGGTGGCCTCAGTCTTGCATCTCTGCTTTTTGCAGATGATGTGGTTCTATTGGCTTCATCAAGCCGTGATCTCAAACCCTCACTGGAGCGGTTCGCAGCCGAGTGTGAAGCGGCTGGGATGAAAATTAGCACCTCCAAATCTGAGACCATGGTTCTTAAACAGAAAACGGTGGATTGACAGGCAGATCGGTGCAACGACTGCAGTGATGCGGACTTTGTATCGGTCCGTTGTGGTGAAGATGGAGCTCCGGAAGGCGACGCTCTCGATCTACGTTCCTACCCTCACCTATGGTCACGAGCTGTGGGTCGTGACTGAAAAAAGAAGATCTCGGATACAAGCGGCCGAAATGTGTTTCCTCCGCAGGGTGTCCGGGCTCTCCCTTAGAGATAGGGTGAGAAGCTCGGTCATCCGGGAGGATCTCAGAGTAGAGCCGCTGCTCCTCCACATCGAGAGGAGCCAGATGAGGTGGCTGGGGCATCTGATTCGGATGCCTCCCGGACGCCTCCCTGGTGAGGTGTTCCGGACACGTCCCACCGGGAGGAGACCCCGGAGACGACCCAGGATACGCTGGATAGACTACGTCTCTCGGCTGGCCTGGGAACGCCTCGGGATCCCCTCGGAAGAGTTGGAGGAAGTGGCTCGGGAGAGGGAAGTCTGGGCTTCCCTGCTAAAGCTACGGCCCACGCGACCCGACCTCGGATAAGCGGAACAAAATGGATGGATGGATGGAAAAACTAATCACCTACTTGTGAGTACTAATTCTTTAATATTAATATTAACATAAATGCAGCAAAATATCATATGTGCCACAGTATTCAACCATTATGGCGTGGAGGAAAGTCCTGTACAGTTCACAAAGAAAAACAAAACGGCGATAAGAGAGAGGTAACTTTTTGCAATTTCTTAAAAGATTTTTTGGAATTCCAAAATATCATCATTTTCCTTTATGTCTGTCGAGAAAGCCACACCAAAATATACAGCTCTTCCTGAAGCAACTGAGGAAGAAGCGTTGTAACTCCTCGACTATGCTATGCAGTCATATCATTCATTGGACTGTACTGATATTTCATCATCATCGTCTAACATCAACATCTTGATTGTAACATAATTTTTAACTTCTTATTACAGTCCTGCAATAACGCCGAGATGGTACATAAATGTTGCAATGTTAATGTTTGTAAAGCTACATTTATGTTCCCGGTGGCCACAGCAGCCCCCTTTCGGGCCACCGTGGACAAATGGAAATGGTCGTTAGACAACGACTCACCCAAGATTGCCAAACGTTACAGGCTATGATTGCTGTGGATGTCCAGCGAGATCTTTAAATTGTCCAAAAATTGCCACGGCAGTCTGTGTTGATGAGGAACCTCATCGGCACAACAGGGTTAGCGTAGCAGTACCTTAAGGACATAATATTGTTTAACACAACTTGGAGGCGGTCCATAATGGGACAGAAACAATTGTATTTCCCAGCATCTCGCACTCCCCGCCAACAACCCTTCTTAAGCTAAGCCATGTATTTAATTTACGACAATGCCTGCTGTGGTATACCTGTTTCCATCCAACCATTATCCTCACAGGGGTCGCGGGGCTGCTGCTGGAGCCTATCCCAGGTATTTTTGGGCGAGAGGCGGAGTACACCCTGAACTGGTCGCCAGCCTGTCGCAGGGCACATAGAAACAAACAACCATTCGCACCTACAGACAATTAACCTACTGTGCATGTTTTTTGGGATGTGGGAGGAAGCTGTTGTGCCCGGAGAACGACATAACGACACAGGCAGGGGGAAAACATGCAAACTCCACACGGGCGAGGCCGGATTTGAAACCGGGTCCACAGAACTGCGAGGCAGATATGCTAACCAGTCGCCGTTATACCTGTTTATAACGCTTAATGTTGAATGTGTGTCAGAGATTCGGAGAGAGAGATGCTCTATCGCTCTCCTAGAGTGTGTGTGTGCGAGTGATCGGCGCAGTGTGTACGTGAATAATGGGCTCTTTTGCCTACATTTGTGTGGAGCAATAGCGTGATCTTCAGGTAGCTTCCAAATTATTATCATTTTGTTATACGTCATAATCAACATGATTATGAATTTTTGGCTTAGCCCAACTCGCTGTTGACCACACAGATAAGGACTTCCTATTGTTAATATTTGACTGGTTTACCTTTTACCATTTGTCAACTTGAACATTTCCTGAGCACCCGGCTTAAGCGAACACCAACACGGATTGAAGCCTTTCACTTTCGTCATGTTTCACCTCCAAACTTCTCTTGGAATGTTATCTGTAAGAAAAAGAACCCAGAAACAACTTTCCCTGCAATCCAAGTTGTGTCACCATCAGTGGAAATAATCAGCCCTTGATGTCAGCGCTGCGTCATCCCGCAGCTGTAGTGTCACCTCCTGTTGCTGATGCAGTTTGATGTCGCCGCTCCGGGCAGCAAATTAACATCATGACCGGATGTTACATGCAGGAAACCTACTGATGTGGCTGCAGGCATCCCTCTACTGTGGCTCTATTACTGTAGCTAGTTAAGCCGTTGTGACATTTCTCTGAAGTTTGCTTCCGTTGAAACAAATTGAGACATGGAAGTTTTCCGGGTCAGTGAAGATGTTCTTCTTTTAAACACAGTGACCGGTTCTCTAAGGGTCACACTCTCGTTGACATGTGCTGCATCATGATGGAGAGTGACAGGATCGTGCTGATTGACACAGTGACGTCAATGCAGCTCATTTGAATCTCTGGAGAGGGCAAAATAAATTGCTGTGTGGAGTTCTTGAGGCACTTACGCTGTTTACTGATGTAATTATTAACTTGGTAGCCAATTTCTGTCAAGTATTTTATCAAGAAATTAAGGAACTGCAATTGTCATAGACATAGAGCGGTTTGACAAGCCAAGCCAGTGGATGCTGAATACCAGCTAAACTTGTCTGTGGCATTACTGTTCTTAAAATAAACTTTGATTTGTCATTTTGCATATGGCAGCACACTTAAATACAATTCTCTGGTGTAAAATAAACTTCAAAGAAAGAGAGAAACACACTCCTAACACTACTACATTAAAGCAACAAAGAGCAGTTCACGTTTTGATTGTTCTGGAACACTGAAACAGATTCTTGCTTGCCCATAGCTTAACTTTGGATATAGCAACTGGCGTTTGTACAAGTTAACAAGAGCAAACTGGCACCTAAAACTACTTTATGTTAAACTAGAGCGGTACACAGCTCATGCTAGGCCATTAAAGATTATATTTTACAACATTTTACCCCCCCCCCCCCTAAAAAGAAACAAAAAATATGCTGAATATGCCGTTAATATCCGAGCTGAGAATCTCTTTGCTGGGCAGTAGATGCGCTAATCACATCAGAATCAGAATCAGCTTTATTGGCCAAGCATGTTACAAGACACACAAGGGATTCTCCGGTGGTTGGAGACACTCGAGCATGACAACAAAGAGCCACTATGACGAAATATATATTTAGGACATAAAAAACACGAAAGTGGAGAGTCATTGAGCAACGAAAGTATAGGACTATTGTGGTAATACTGATATAATGGCAATTGTGCGAATGTTGCGGAGTCCTCAAACAATTTAGATCAGTTTACTAATGACTAACAGTGCAATGATGTGGTACGGTGGCAATTGTGCAAATGGTGCAGAGAGTTCTCAAACACGAGTGGCCAGTATTAATCAACAACAGTAAACAGTGCAGCGTGATAAAAAGTCAGTGTACGAATGGCAGCATGCTGCAATGAACCTGGAAGTTAACTGTTTAGTTAAAAGCAAGAGGGAAGAAGCTGTTGGAATGTCTGCTGGTTTGAGTTTGCATTGTATGATAGCGCCTACCTGTGGGAAGGAGCTGGAATTGGTGGTGACCAGGATGTGGAGGGTCCAAGAGGATTGCGCGTGCCCTTGTTTAAGTCCTGGCAGCGTGCAAGTCCTGACATGCGGCACCCAAGTAGTTGCTCGATCAAGAGCCTGGTTGTGTAAAAGCGTGTCTGGGTTTGTCCACAATGCTACATATTGCCAAAGCAGGCAATCTGGGATTGGTGTAGAATGAAACTCTCCCAATTGAAAACCAGTATACGATCATCGGGATCAATCTCAATCATATTGTAAATCCACGAGAGGTGAGCTATGCAGTGAAAATCAATAACACGCCAATACATTTTATTAGTAAAGCAGATGAATTTAAAAATATCCCTCATATGAAACAGAAAATCTACCTTTACTATTGACTTGCGTCTCCTCGTGTCAGATCAGAAACAAGTCCCACATGGCATTTCTTTTAAGGAGCTATCGAGTTACAAAATTGCCCTTAAAGCAGCCCTAAAATGCCCTTTGAGCTGGAATATTACATGTCATTTGCCAACAGTTGCTACAGACATGTTTTATTCTTTTCAAAGAGAATTTGGCAAAAACGTTCAAGAACATTGCTCAGCTTGTATTTTTTTTTTCCTCAAGGAAAGAAAAGTATTGTGAATTATGTCACCAATGTAGGGATGAAGATTTGTGCAAAATTCTGCAGTGCTTTGTTGTGAGTAAATGGGCCAGTATCTTAAGTTGTATTTATTGAACATACTGTATAATAATTAAAAAATCATAATAAAAGCGAGCAGGACGGTAAAAAAAAATCACAGCCTGATTAATGAAGCCATTTCCTGCATGCACCAGCTGGCTGGCCTGAATTAGCAGATGTAATGCAACCTTTCTGCATAACTGAACCTACATTAAGACGAGAAAAAATGTTCAGAGATTAAATAATTCTGAATTGTTAACAGGAGAATTCAATTTTGGGTCGCTTTTCACTCCATGGTCAAGTGACATAATTCAATTTTTTTTTTTGCTCTGAAGTAGTGGAATTTGGATATGTGTCATGGCAGCAAGAGAAAAAAAATCACATAGAATCAAATATCTCCCTATTGAAATCATGCAAGTTTGCATGTTCTCCCCGTGCCTGCGTGGGTTTTCTCCGGGCACTCCGGTTTCCTCCCACATCCCAAAAACATGCACGGTAGTTTCATTGAGAACTCTAAATTGCCCGTAGGTGTGAGTGTTAATGGTTGTTTGTTTGTATGTGCCCTGCGATTGGCTGGCAACCAGTTCAGGGTGTACCCCGCCTCCTGCCCGACGACAGCTGGGATAGGCTCCGGCACGCCCGCGACCCGCGTGAGGAGAAGCGGCTCAGAAAATGGATGGGTGGATGTAAACTGATGGAACGATCAGATGCACCCAGTCAATGTGACTTTATATAAATACACCGATGAGTAATGTATACCTATACCTGTGATCAAAACAAAGAAATCATGCACCGTTAAATACGCACGTACGGCACATTCTATGTGTGTTAATTGGTAAACAACAAAAAGTGGACTGTGTTCCAAAATTATTATGGGTATAAGATTTCAATATTTGAGTTTTTGCAACAGTAGCCAGAAAGCTCACAAGCGTCTCTCCAACAGCTAGTTGCTATTTTTTTTTAAATATATGTATATATATATATATATATTGAGACTCTGACGCCAAAGCAAAAGTCCTTGCAGACTGAACAACTGCCGCCCCATCTTGTGGCATCTTGGGGTGTTTCAGAAAGAGCATGAAAAATGCAAATAGGTGAGTTTTTCAGCAAATAGCTGAGGTTTAATCAAGAATAGGGGAATGAAAGAAAGCGAGAAAGGCATAAAAACGCTCGCCATTTCAAGAAAAACATCCTACTGTTACATCATTTGTGTTTGACTCAGCAAACTGGTTCATTCAGATAAAATCCTCTTTCGGAAAGTTTCTGTAAAAACATGAAGAAAACAACTGTTAAAAAGCCACTGATTAGCTTCAAGCAGGGTTTTTTTTTTTTAGGTCGTTAGGGGTCTCAAGTAACTTTTGATGCAGGATCCTTCAAAGTCTTGCAGTTGGACACGAAGCTGTATTTTGGCCACACCGAACACACCGAATATTACAGGGAGAAATGTTTGCAGTGGGCTCATTTTGAAACACTTCTGTTTACTGATGAATGCAGTGCTACTTTGGACAGTCCAGATACAAAAACGTGCCCCTTGTGCTGCAGCCCATTATTTTTCTTCATTGATCGATATTTAAAAAGAAGAAAAACTCTGGACGACTGGTTAGCACATCTGCCTCGCAGTTCTGGGGACCGGGGTTCAAATGCCGGCCCCGCCTGTGTGGACTTTGCATGTTCTCCCCGTGCCTGCGTGGCTTTTCTCCGGGTACTGCGGTTTCCTCCCACATCCCAAAAACATACATGGTAGGTTGATTGAAGATTGAATTGCCCATAGGTGTGAATGTGTGTGCGAATGGTTGCATGTTTCTATGTGCCCTGTGATTGGCCGGCGACCGGTTCTGGGTGTACCCCGCCTCCCGCCCGAAGATAGCTGGGATGGGCTCCAGCAGCCTGTGAGCCTCGTGAAGAGAAGCGGTCAAGAAAATGGATGGATGGATGGATGGATGTTCTTATTATGAACAGTTTAATTGTTTGTCGTCTCCGAAGGAGGTGACTTTCATTTTAGTGGGGAAGTAACTCAAGGCCTTTTATATTATTCATTTAATATTGTTTAGCTGCGCCGTCACTGGCCAAAGTTGACTCTTGCGTAGTTAGAAATACAACTACTATAACTACTGGAAATATACGTTATAAGGACATCTGTCCATGCGAGTTGTTGTGGATGTAAAAAGGGTCACGTCATGTGTAAGTTGAGCGCTACGTGGAAATAAACAGTCGAGAAAAGTTCAGATTGAAAAAGGAACAAATTGTCTATCAATCTCTAAAATACAAAAAATGTGACAAAAGAAATACAACTATGGTGTTTGCTGGATTACAAAAATATCTGACCACACATACTGAACATTCACAAAGACACACACACATTGGATGTATCCGTAAATTCTTAGAGGCACAATGGCAAGCAGTATTTGTCATCTTCAACTAGTTCTCCATTAGAATCGCAGAAAAAGAAGTCAACCCAATGGGAACGGGAGATGAGGGGGAAGGGGACACATGTGAGTTCCCATTTACATAAATCATTCCTGTCAAGAAAAAAATCAATCTATTTGGTTTGTGGAGATATTTTCTGTCGCCCCAAAAGTAAATCATCAAAACACACAAAGTTGCATCGTGGCGATCGAAGGTTTTTATCTGACAAGAGATAAGTGTGGAAGAGTGCACATTCAGTAATGTGTGCATGAAACACCAAGAAAGAGCAAGATTGTGTGCGCTGCATGCAGGACGCATCACTAATCTTTATAAGTGGCTATAAATCCAAACTGCTATGCTGGGCGTTCGTGGTGGCGGAGGAAGCGAGGGGTGGGTGAAAGCCTTGCTTTCTCGCATGACACCATAGCTTGCAAAATGAATATTTATGAGGCGAAACCCCTGCAGCGGTTGCGATACATCTCATCGGGTAGCGGTGCTGCGCAAGAAGCAAACGGTTAAGCGCTGGAAGGTTTCTGGCTTTCAGCCAAACACGGTGGACCGTGTGTCATTCCCTGACCTCGGAGACGGATCATTCTGTTTTCAGCTCACCTTTATTTGTGTGGTCGAGCCTCAATGCCCTCTTGCATACAAAGCTGTAACAGAATAGATATTTGATTTTAGACGTTCAATGCAGTGTATATGCAAATGAAATGGACACATGAATGTAAAAACCATATGTCATAGCAAACCATAAGCCCCTTCCAGCTGCAGTCATCGTGCATGGCTGCAAGCTTCTGCAAAAATGTGAACGCTGCCAATAGTGTGTGTTGCCACTTAGCGGTGCTACATTACGATTGTGTCATTGTTTTGTTCTTTGTGCGTAGTTCTCCGTGAAAAAGCTTCAGGACGGGCAGGTTTAGTCCACCTGGACGAACTGATTTGGTCATTTTGACATGTCACTGATTGGATAACTATGTCGGCTATGTATTTAGAAGGTTAAAAGTGAGTTCAACTATCCGTTTCTGAATACGTGCTGATGTGATGTGCCTGACTTGCTGCTCCACTTTATCTGGCAGTTGCAATGCGATACATCTGATGAGAAAAACCTGGCTTACGATCAAGGGAAGAAAAAACCTTTTGGTTTGGTATTTGAATGGCTGCAGTCTGTTGTCACAACGCTTTTGCAGGAGTTCGTACATGACAAAAAAAAAAGAAATACATTTCAACTAAACTCCAAATGGTAAATCTTTGGGGCATTCAAAGTCAAAAGATAACTGCACTGCAAAAAGGTAAAATCTTACCGAGTCAATCGAGTGAAAGCACCTTATTGTACTTGTTGTAAGGCAGCTTTGACTTTTTTCTTCTTCTAAAATTTCAGTTTTAAAGGTACAAGATTTTATTTTGAGAATCTTATGAAGTCAGTTCATACTAGGGTGTGAAACTCGTTTTTGTCGCAGGCCACGTTGTTACGGTTTCCATAATTAGGGCCCGCCTGGTATTTTGGGACCATTTTTCACAATTTTCTTTTATCGTGTGCCTTGGCAATAAAATCGCCCACCTCATACATTGGTTAGCATTGTGGGTAGGTACTGTAACACCGACGCAGCAAAGTTCCTCAACTATCATTACCAGTTCCAGTGAGTTGAAAATAAAAATGTGAGTGAGAGCCATGAAAAATGGATGTAGTGCAAAACTTTGTTTCTGGAGGTTAGGTGACAGTGCCTACGTGAACACCCACTCCATCTTTATCAGGTACGTGTAGTTTAGATATCATTATCGTAATACATTTTCTTATTTTATTTACACGGCGGACGACTGGTTAGCGCGTCTGCCTCACAGTTCTGAGGTCGCGGGTTCAAATCCGTCCTCGCCTGTGCGGAGTTTGCGTGGGTTTTCTACGTGGGTTTTCTCTGTGCACTCCCGTATGATTGGCTGGCGACCAGTTCAGGGTGTACCGCGCCTCTCGCCGGAGTCAGCTGGGATAGGCTCCAAGCACGCCCGCGACCCGCTTGTGGAGAAGCGGTTGCGAAAATGGGTGGATATTTACATGGTGAAGACCAAGACATTCCTGGAGTAATAAAGGACATTCCTGGTGCACACATACAAGCTGAAGCTGGGCACCAGCGCTGGCAAAAGACATGCCAAAGAGGACATTGTGAAGGTTCGAAAGGCTGTAGACAAGGGAAGGAGCTGTTGGAAAACTGCAGACCAGTTTGGGATTCAATGAAGAAAGTGATGGTGGGGACAAAAGTAGAGAAACCAGCGATCCATCAGAGTCAGACAGTTCCGAGACAGAACCTCCGATGAACGTTGCAAAAATACGGCAAATGAGAATAAATATCGTGTCCCGTTTGAATACGATTGTGAAAGCTATCCAGGGATCGTGAACGAGAAAGATGACATCAGGTTATTGATCAAATCAATGGTAAGAAGTGGCCAAAACACGCGGATGTCCTCTGGTATCCACTGGAAAATTGGGAAGCCCAAAGAGCTCAACAAAGGAGTCAAACTCACATAATCGCAACGTTCATCTTTGTATTGATAGCAGCATTTTGAAAAGAAATGTGAGATTTCTGAGAGACATATGTTTGTTGTTCACCCGTCTTCTTTAAAAACAACATTAAAGTCCCTTGTGGCCCCATGTTGGAGGTGAAAGCGGGATAGCTGCTGAAGCAACAGTGTCCATTTGAGCCCCAAAGCTGGGCTGCGTAGGGACGCTCAATAAAAAAAAAAAAAAAAAAAAAAAAGCAATAGGATGGAAATAATCGATGAGTATTTGAACCAATTGAAAGAGTGACCAGGTCGTCACAAAGTGGCGTACACTGCGTCTCTGTCACCTCATCTGTCGTTCGGGAAACCTCCCAGTTTACGGTACCTGATTGGCCCACACCCCCAACACTGAGAGTACTGTGTAGTTCGTGCAAATAAAAAGACGCCGCTCATGGAATTGCGTGCGCACATGTTCGGCTGATGCTGCTGTGCAGGCCAACGTCATGCTGACTTGAAATTGATCCCGCAGGCCAGACGAAATTCCTGCTGCCTGGAGCTTGACGTGTCTGCATTAGGAGAGTTTTTTTCTCACCTATTCTAGGGACAAAATGTCTGGTTTGGAATATTTGTTACATGTTTTGAGAAGGGCGGCACGGTGAAGACCGGTTAGCACATCTGCCTCGTTCCCCCGGTGCCTGCGTGGGTTTTCTCCGGGTCCTCCGGTTTCAAAAAAACGTGCGTGGTCGGTTGATTGAAGACTCTAAATTGCCCGCAGGTGTGAATGTGAGTGCGAATGGTTGTTTGTTTCTATGTGCCCTGCGATTGGCTGGCGACCACTTCAGAGTGTACCCCGCCTCTCGCCCCAAGACAGCTGGGACAGGCTCCAGCACGCCCGCGACCCGAGTGAGGGACGGAAAATGGAATACAAAAAAATAATAATGTGCGACTTCAGATATTACCCAGTAGGTAAATTTAGCCACAAGAAATTGTCTAAGTTAACTTTATTCTGTTTATCTTCGTAAAACAGCACAATAGGCTCAACAGGCGGGGACGGCATGACGGAGCTGTTTTTCGTCGTGTGTAAGGTTTGAAGAGGGTGTTCTGCCACTTCTGACTGCAAATCACACACCGTTGGTTCTGCGACGCTTCACGTGGATGGGTCTCCTGTCTCGTAATTGCAACAATCCTACCTCCTGGACGTTCTCACATTTCCATACATCAAAGATCATATTTCCGTCAAAGAGGCTCCACGGAATAGCTCAAATCGAGGAACCGCTTACGTTTCCTTCGCGGACGTCTTTTAGCTCCTCGACAGTGACGAACACAAATAGCCATGTAAAAGCTGGATCGTAAACAGAGCCGATTTAAAATGACAGAGTTCAGCGTTCGTTTTAGTCATTCCTTAATTAGTTTTACTTTAAAGGTCCCATGCCATCATTTTTCAAAATTATTTTTCATACTCTTCGGTATCCTGTTTTTGAGGTTTGCGAGCTAATTTAGGCTAAAAATGCCCAGGATGCCCTTTTTCAAGCTGTTCTAGCTGGTCTATTTCACCGAGCAGTTCAAACGGCTGGATGTAAATAACCTTTGCTCTGACTGGACCGCTGTTATTCTTCATAAAAACACTTGCGTATAAGTAAAGAGTGAGCATTGAAGCTACTTTGACAAGCACAATTGTTCCAAATAGTGACTCAAGTAAATACGAATGTAGTCTGTTTTTGCTCACTCTACCTTGTTGGCGAAAATAAAGAATTAGATGGTTTAACTTCGAGATTATTTGTATTCTTCATTTGTATGACTGTAAATAAGACAGTATGTGCAGTTCATACGGACTTTCTTTGCAGAAAAAACAAAATCAATGTTTTGCTTCAGTGTTGAAAACAAAATCACTTCAGCCAGGAAAAAAATATCAGGAACCAATAATTCACAAGAAAGCCTGCAGAGGTGCAGTACTAATGAGAAGGATTTCAAGGTGAGGGAAGCTGTAGCGCTTCTCTCAATGCAGTTTTTCCGCAATGAATAACGGATGAGTGTCAGAGCCGAGTCGCTGATGTTAAATATAGAAGGCTGAGAGCATAAAACACAAATGAAACGTTCATGCTAAGAGCGTAGCAAAACTTATCTTTCTGTAAATTACTCACAGGCGTGATTTTCATTCATTTAGTCGTATGAATAATAAAGAGGCAGCAAAAGTTCATTAAAATATATCGATTTGGCGACAAAGGCTACCTCCACAAATATTTTAAATGAACATTTGTTTTCATATGACAGATCATTTCACTGTAGAAAAAGAACATTTGAGATAGAAGTCTCTAATTTCATCCATCCATCCATTTCCGGAGCCGCTTCTCCTTACGCGGGTCGCCGGCGTGCCGGAGCCTATCCCAGCCACCATCGGGCAGGAGGCGGGGTACACCCAGAACTGGTCGCCAGCCAATCACAGGGCACATACAAACAAACAACCAGTCGCACTCACATTCACACCTACGGGCAATTTCGAGTCCCCAATTCATGCATGTTTTTGGGATGTGGGAGGAAACCGGAGGGCCCGGAGAAAAGCCACGCAGGCACGGGGAGAACATGGAAACTCCTCACAGGCGGGGCCGGGATTCGAACCCCGGTCCTCCGAACTGAGGCAGATGCGCTCACCAATCTCCTACCGTGCCACCCAAGCCACATTAAATCAGCAACTTAGTGCAGACTTGACACGCAAACACAATAGTACCTAAACGTAAAAACGAGCTCACCGTTCTCAGTACACTGCCGATTGTGGTCTATGAAAGCAACTCTGTGCGTGTGCGTGTGCGTGTGCGTGCGTGTACGTAAACGTGAAGGTGAGTGACACACACACACACACACACGCACGTTTTTCTTACTATGTGACGTCAGCCGTCCAGTGCGTTCAACCGGCTCACAGACGAAGTTGAGAGTTGTCACTTTTCATTGTAAATATTATTCAAGCTAAGTATTGGAAGTCCGTCCTTGTCCGAGTCAGTCCTTGCCCTCCACGGCCGACTCCGTACGAATAATTAACCCACAATGCATTGGGCATTTAACACGCCAGTTAAACTCTATTCTTAATGTGTACAGCAAAAAGTAACAACCATGAAATACACTTTTTACTCGGGAAAATAAGACAAATAGTGTGGCGTGAATAGTGAAATTGTGAATTTTTCTTTGCACTTTCATGGTACTACACCATCGCTGTGCATTGCGTAATAAACAATCACTTCCCAATCGCTTTCTTCTATTTGTTGAAAAGAAGAGTAGTTGCAGTTACAGCTAATTGCTCTTTGTGCGAATCACTAACTACAAATGAGTATTTAGTGAGAGACATTACTGATCAGTCAAGTTTATGGTCACGTTACAGTAGCCAAAAACATGATCTCAATGTAATGCAAAAATATGACTAATTACTTTCCAACCGACAGTATTTGACTTTTTAATTAACATCTAACATAATTGAATTAACATCTTAATTTGGAACACTATTTGATTTTAAAAAGAAAAAAAAAATATATATATATATATATATTATCACTGTTGTGATTTCTGATCGATCAAATCCTGATAATCATGGAAACAAAGAATTTGTTGATTATCAAATAGCTGTATTGACTTGAAATCACTGGAAAAACAAACGAGAACAAAAAGCGCATACGCCTATTGGTTAGAAAATCATTTGTCTCACTCTGCTTTTTTGGCTTTTCTTCGACCGCTGATGAATAAAGCTGCGCCGCACTCATAATCACACAAAGTCAAATTCAAATCATAAGGTACTCAATGACTTTCTGTCCAGCAGCAGAGCAAAGTACTGCATTAAACTCATCTGAGCATCAGCTAATGTCATTTTCACTTTAGCATATTATGAATCTATCGCTCGTGGTGCTGATTACATACACGGTCTTTTTCATTTGGCCCAGCAATCAAGCGCCCAGACCTCGGCGGCGCACGCCTCATTTGTTACAGCGGCGCACTCTGGGGCCCGAGCAGCAGCTCGCACGTGGTTAAGACTCTCAAATCTCTCCACACATCAAATGCATCCACGGGTAGCTGGGTGGGAGTGGAAATTGGCATCTCGAAGTTTTCAAAGGCCGCAGTGTCTCCGATGGATCGTCGTTGACTTTATTAAACACTCTGCTTCTTCGTGAAAATGTTTTGCAGCACGGGACCTTTGGATTTCAAATGATTCGAGATTCAATTTGACGAGTTCTGATGCGCGGCACAGGTTTGTTTTTGCATTTTTCCGACTTCAGAGGTCACACTTAACGAAGTACAAAAGGTATGTTAGATTTGAATGATTACAGCTTTCTTCTGTTTCGAAATGAAAAAGAGACAAAATGTGTTTCTTGCAATAATGTCCAAGGTCTTCTTGAAGGTCTGAAGAAAAGCACTCAGCAAAGAAAGGCTAAATGTAATATTACAAATGCTCACGTCTTCCGCTGGGAAAAGATCCAAATGTTTATTTTTGTGCTTTTGTACTTTTTGAATGTTGAAAAATGGACTACATACAAATCATTTATGATATTCCAAAAATCAGTGATTGCACACAGTAATGATTTTGAATGCAACAGCTGGGACACATTTGTATCGTGTTTGAAGTCATTCAGACCAGAGACAGTGCCCCAATATACTGTACAAACGCTGTTGAGGGACCACAGAGATAAAAGCATCATTTTGAAATTCAGGCCCTCCCATCTTTTCTTACCATATGAAAATAAGGGTCATTTTCATCGAGACAGACAAAAACGCTCATTATTATATATTGAAATACACACTAAATGCAGACAATGCGGTTCTGGTCCAACTGTTCGGATGAGATTGCATTTGCACAAAAGCGATTGCTGTAAAATATCTTTTCAAAGGACAACACTGAAGTACGGGAGCGTGTTGCACTTGTTACAATGTAAACTACACTCGTCTGTAAATTGACGACCGCTGGCAATAAAAGTGAGTTCGCCCCGAAGTGAAAACGTCCAAAATGGGCCAAATTAGTCCTTTTGCTTCCCACGTCATGTGACTCGGGAGTATTTGAAGGTTTCAAATGGGAATGCGAATGATGTTTTAAATTGGCTGTTATTGCGCTCACCTGCTTCCCTAGTGCTCACTGGGAGTTCAATGCAGTTGCTACAGGTAAAGAACTCTTGAGGAGCTAAAAAAGAAAGAAAGATGGCCTGGCCTCCGAGAAAATTGCGAGCAACCTGAAACGGAGCTGCGGCACGGTGGCTGAAACCGAAAGGCTCCCGCACACGGAGCAACTGAAGCGACGTGCCGTACAGCGCGCGTGCTTGGGCAAACTGTTTGACGGGAGGCCGAGCGGGCGGGCAGCGGTTTGGCCCCGTCTTTCCAAATTTGATTTGCCAGCACGTGCCATCGCACTGTCGCCGTTTACAGCCAAGCAAGATGGAAATGAGCTTTCACTCGCACTAAACCTTACATTTCCGGGTTTGAAGCCGGCAAGACACCAAACAGCCGCCCCGCCGCCTTCAAGCCCTATAAACACAGTATATAAAGCATCAAATACGGTGTCTTACACGGAATACTTAACTATATCCATAATGTATAATGTGCCTGTGGATGAAACGTCGAAGCTTGTGACCAAAATGCACACGAGGTATGTACCCGGTTGGGTATGTTCTAATGAATGGGAGACGGCGAGACTACTTTGAAATATCCGCACTCTCCTTAACAACCCGCATCTTCCTTCATCTTTTTTTAGGATGGTTTAATAAATGTGATAAAGTACAATGTACTTACGGCATCAAACGCCACGAGAGTTTCGCTGTGCTTGGCGTCCATATAGCTAATCGCTCAACACGCGGGGGATGCAACTCTCCTTTATTATGCGATGGTTCGGTCCGATCGGGCTCAAGCGTATCGCTCAGTTTACGCTTTAGGCAGCAAAAACACTTGCGAGTCAGTACGGCGTGTAATATTCAAGTCAACGCATCTGTGCGTTTTCTGTGACTATAACACGGCAGTCAAACTCCCACCACATCGGTTTGCAGTGTCTTTGTTTTCCAACTGCATTGTCGTTGTTGGAGCTCGTTGCTTCAAAGTAAACAAGATTGAAGTTACAACTTGTAAACAACCAAAATGAATTTCTATGCATTTATTTCAAATTATTGACACAATGACTCCAAAAATGGAATATGTTGGCAGTGACCTTTTTCTTGCATTCCATGCATTCCATGCATGGTCATTATCTTGAATTAATTTTCCATCTGCAGAATTAAAAACACTAACTATACTGCCTCAGTCTTTTTTGAAGGTGAAATATTGTTTTTGTGGTATGTGGTATCTGCTGTATATCATGGATTTTCACCGTTTGCAGGTAGCTCTGGAAAGTAACTCCTGCCTTGAATGGGGGATCGCTGTTGACTGAAATAAAGATGGTCATCTCTACACTTTAAAATCTGGGCATATTCGTTTGAGAACAAAGCTGAGAAAATTGCGGGGATTGAAAAAGATACCCACGCCCACACACGGATCTTAAATGATGATTTTCTCTCATGGCACAGGGGTTGGAATTCAGGAATTCATTGCTCGAGACCGATGTTTCCCAACCGTTATCGAGCCAAGACGACCATTTTACGATCTCCAAAGATCTCACGGCACGCCACCGATGAATACTGAAATAATGATGATCTCGCCCCGATTCATGCTGCGTTCCTCACATATTCTGACCACGGAAACTCCGACTCCAACTTCGTCATAGGTTCCAATTTGTCCCCAACACTAAGATTAGTGCGCTCCCTTTTCTCAACTCCATTACAATTGGATGCCGTAGTGAAGGGCTTGACAAATAAATCAATCAAAAAAACAACACTGTATAGTGTACCAAAATCAGTATAAAATGTTCGCGAGACAATGCATGTGTGTACAGGACGAGCGCACAAGTAAACAACAGCGGCTATTCCCCGAACTACCAGTCTCTGTCTGTTGATCGCAGTTCCGTAGCTAACGGAATTTGCTCGCTATGCGCAGCCGTTTTGAGTTGCAGCCGGACACTATACCGTGTCTGTGGATTTTAAATCCACAGTCCATTGTTAATTGGAGTATTTGCAATCAAGAAATGATCATTTTCAGACAAATGAAGTACAGTTCGATTTTTTTCCAGCGGCACCCCTGATGAGCTTTCACGGCACACTAGCTTCCGGTTTCCTCCCACATCCCAAAAACATGCGTGGTAGGTTGATCGAGGACTCTAAATTGAATTGCCCATAGGTGTGAATGTGAGTGCGGATGGTCGTTTGCTTCTATGTGCCCTGCGATTGGCTGGCGACCGGTTCAGGGCGTACCCCGCCTCCCGCCCGATGATGGCTGGGATAGGCTCCAGCAGCCCTTGTGAAGATATAGCGGAACAAAAAAAGGATGGATGGATGGATGGATGGATGGATGTTCAAAAGATTGTGAATTATTCTTGCAGTAAAGATAGCTATGTGGGAAAAGGTTCCTTCGTTTTTGGTTGGTATTTCATTACCTGCACGCTTTAGTGTTCTGAAACACTGTACAATTTGTCTCCAACGTTGAAACAAACATGCCTCAGCGCTGTCGCTGTCAGTAAAAATTTTGCGAAAGAAAAGTCAGTTAAATTGAACATTTTTCCTTTGAAAAAAATACACATAATATTGTCACATTTGGATGGAAATATCAGTCTGCTCAGGTCAAACGAAGCAAGGCAGAAAGACACACAAACAAGACTCAAATGGATTAACTCCATCTGTAAGACTCAGTGAGAGTCAAGGGGAGAGGAGTTGTCAGTTGCCTGCTGTGTGTGTGTGTGTTCGGGTTAATTGTGAAGGTGATATGCTCTTTGCTCTGTTGAGTCCACGGTTCTCTCGTCAAGTTTAATGATGAATTAGGAAGGCTAAGCTCACTGCGAACAAACGCACATCGAGGAGATACTTTCTCAGGTTCCCTCGCCGGATTACAAAATATCTCTCGGCTGGCGGATATTTGACCCTTTTCTCATGCATAGAGATGGTTTGGATCCCTAAAGCTGACCTGAAATAATAAATGCGCCCTGGAAGGACAGCAGGCTTGTTGCAAACTTGAACTGCTGTTTATAGTAAAGTGTGTTGAGTGGAGCGTTCATACCTCAAGTCTGTGCTCACAAGTCACCAGCAAGAAATGATTCTCTCCACTGTTAGACATTTCATAGGGTTTTTGCTAGCGATGCTACGGGTTGTGCCAAGTGTTCGAGGCATGTGTCGAGTCATGAAGGGGGCGTGTCCGCGAGGGGGAGGGGCCGGAAACGTCGACGTCCGCAGCTTTGCTGCCCGGCTGTACCACGTGACACAGCAATATGGATCCCGTCAAGCGGCTCCATGAAAACGCGGGTTTCATTCTCAAAAGTCGACAAACACATGACACAAGCTGCCTTATGGGTACATCTTATTCAATTATAAAAGTCACAAGCGTAATTTAGTTAGGTTGTTCAACTCAAAAAAAGAAACTCATACCACGCACACTGAAATATTTCATGATTTTTTTATTTTTTATAATTCCGATGGTTATAGCTTACACCAAATGACGACTCCAAATTCACCATCTCTAGAAATTAGAATTACAAACTATTATTTATTTTGAATGTTGAATTTAGGCAGGAATTTTCCCTCTGAAAAGTATTTTCCCAAGTGTTTAATGACTCTATATTTATAGTACTGAAATCATTGGGTTTTCTACTATATTCTCATTGTTTTAGACGTGCCGGTATATGATTACTAGCATTTTGGAAACAGATGCGCACACAAAATACATCCATCCATCCATCCATTTTCTGAGCCGCTTCTCCTCACAAGGGTCGCGGGAGTGCCGGAGCCTATCCCAGCTGTCATCGGGCAGTTGGCGGGGTACACCCTGAACTGGTTGCCAGCCAATCGCAGGGCACATACAAACAGACAACCGTTCGCACTCACAATTCACAATTTAGAGTCCCCAATTCATGCATGTTTTTGGGATGTGGGAGGAAACCGGATTGCCCGGAGAAAAGCCACGCAGGCACGGGGAGAACATGCAAACTCCACACAGGCGGGGCCGGGGATTGAACCCGGGTCATCAGAACTGTGAGGCTGACGCTCTAACCAGTCGCCCACCGTGCCTACGTTGATTTTTTTTATTTACTTAAACTACAGTAATTTACACTGTAAAGCCAACATTTTGATTCTAAGTGGTGCTGATGAGTCAAACAAGAAAAACAGGAGCTCTTTTGACTTGCAGAAAAAGTCATAAAGAAGCATGGTTCACCGCACGTGCCACCAGGTAACAAAACTTAGGTTAGCTTTACTCATCATACAGCAGAACTGACCGGGATGTCACTATCGCATACAACCCACAGTCGCGTTTCATGAAAAAAAAGTGCATAGAAGTAGTGGGAAAGTTAAATAACACACACATTCAACGAACTACGTGTAACATAAACACATTTGATTCATGTTAAGTTAATCCTTTTCTTTCATGAACATTAGGATTAGCGTCTGTATTTGGGCAACAAGTCAACATTTCACGGTGCAATGGATGCCGGGAGCCACACGACCTTCGCGATTCTGCTGCATGCAAAATACAAAAAACGCTTCTGTTTGACGTCAACCAAAATTCTTTGATGCAGTGGGAACTGTCGTTAACTACTATAAAATCACTTTCAAGTATTTGACTGTATGATATGTGCTCATTCACTGTAGAATTTACAGGAATGTCCAACAGTGTATGTAGAATCACAATACCAGGAAAGTACAGTATGTGAGGACTTGGGGACACAGTTGAGTTCAGCTTGTTTGCAACGGTAAGCGCTGATCTCGGTTCCATTTCCATCATAGGGTGCGTCGGCTGGATGTGGCTGCTGCAGCATGGCAAAATTCCAGTGCAACAGAGTGATGAATACATTTAATAAAGAGGAACATTACAATGACCAATTGGAGGACCGCGCAATCCGTTATAAATACCTGTTTCAATGCCAGTGTTCTAATGAGCAACTTTTGTGTTGTTGTTTTCTGTTTGTTTTTGTTTTTTGCCATAGCACGTGTCTCCCCATGTGTTGCCCTATATAAGTAACTTTTATTGTTAGTTTTTTTAAAATGATTATTAGTTATGTATTTACATTGCTTTCAGCGAGATCCAAATAATACTGACAAGGATGATAAAGTTGCTCATTACAATCATGAAGGAGATGAGATGCTGCGAAATGGGCGTGGAAGGTCTATCATAAGTTAGCCAACGCTCCTGCTTGGTTGACGACGGATGAAAAACTGAGACCTGGACAGGGATCGCACTGATGGAACACTCAGCCATCGCTCCGCATGTATCATGTAGCCGGAAGATTTGCGATAGTCCTAGTTCCCTCTCTGTCCTGTCGATCTCTGTCTGTCACTGAGCAACATGCAGAACCCCCAGTTGCTTGTGTTGCTGTGTCATCAGTGTTTGAATGACACATTCGTTTGCCTTCTTGGGCAAAATGGGCCAAAATAATTGTGGGAATGTATTCATGAAGTATTTGAGTATACTTTTGAAAGCTGCCCATTCAGCATTATCATTCCTCGCCTGGTTGCAGATTGCTGAATGTACCCTGATAACCATGATAACTTTCAGAGCGTATGAAATATAGTATATTAATATGAACAAAGTATTGTGATGCCATGTATGTATGGATGGATGGATGGATGCACGGTCAACAGACACAGATACTGTAGGAACATGCATGTCAGCAACGGCCACAAGAAATGATTTTCTTTACTGCATGTAGCTAAATACAGAGGAGCCCACCATTCTCAGGTGATGGGGACTGATACCTTTGTGGTTTATAGTTTTGAACTGCCTGGGGAAATCTTTTGTGGACGCCACCACATTATCTGATCACGAAAGTAGCGTCCCTATTCAGCTAAAAACTATTTGATGTTGAAAACAGGAACATTACAGCCACGCTACTGAGACATTTAGTTCAACTAGTAACACCGCTACTTGTAATGTCGCTACTGCCAACAATGTCTTTGCATGTATATATACTGTATCTTTGGATATGTGTCTTTATTTTCATGTCTCTGGTAGACAGCATGTGTAAGGACATATTAAGAATGAGGGAAAATGTATGTCTGAGGATGTAGAGAGCATACAGATAAGTGCAGTCAATATGGAGCAGAGCATTATACAGTCGAGCTGGAGAAGGAACATCGAGCCCAGGTACACACACACGTGCACGCGCACAATGACAGCAACAGCATGTGTGCACCCTCTAACCACCACTTAGCTTATTTAAAATGCTTGAACAATCATTTATTGACAGCAGACTCTTAAAGGGACGTTTTCATCCATTTGTTGAATGCACCAACATAATGCTTAACAATCAATTAGCATGCATCTCCCAAGAAGTCGTGTATCTGCCTCCCACGTCACGTCACGTCTCGTCACTTCACGTCTCAGGTGCCCTTGGGTAAGGCATCTAGCTACATACTATGCCCTATGTCACAATGTACGTTTCATGTATTGGATAAAGGTGGTCCCACTGATTCATAAATAAAAGCACAAAGTGTAAAAAAAAAAATATATATATATATATATATATATATATATATATATATATATATCTTCATTCATTTCCAAAACACAAGTAATTCTGTTGAAACTTAAAGGTCAAACCTGACAGAGGATAACCTGTGCAAACAATTAAAAAAAAAAGAAAAAACATCTCTAAAGAGCTGTCTCAAATGAATGACAAAGCGTCTTGCGTTGGAGCTGGTAGATAATGTTGATAAATGTTGATTTTTAATGGCAAACTCAAAACTCATTACAGCAACAAAAATAAAATAGGTAAGATGCGCAAAGGCATGCCGAAAACAGCAGTCTCACACAAAGATTGGCCAATACACTTCAAAGAAACTTAATCAGTAGTAAGTACCTTCCCAAAAACACGATTCTGGTGAAAAGTGTAAGTAAAGGAGTCAAAAGAATCCTATCGCTAACATAGACATAAATATCGTTAAAAAGCCAACAAGAGGCCTTAAAATGGTATCATATTGGATGATGCCGCACCTTCTGCACAATCCAATCAAAGCCTTACAAATGGGCAGAACACGTCAAGGTCCAGTCAAATCTGGCCTGCTCGAACAGGGTGAGCCCCAAAAGTTCCCTTAAAAGATCGGAAGATCGCCAACACCGAGACACCAGCGCTTGAATTTCAATTGGATCTGGAGCAATCGCCGTCTCACGCATATACTTCTTTTTTTCCTACTCACCGTGCGCAGAGTTGGGAACGGCCAACAGACAGCAGAGCAACAGCAGGTCGAGTCCTCCTTTCCTCCTCAGCACCGGCACCTCGCAAACATCTCCGTAACATCCAAGCAAAACCAGTTCCATGGTGTCCTGATCCAGTCCTGAAAAGCCCTAATGAATAGCAGGGACGCCCAACCTAAAATTCTGCAATCTTTAAAATCCTCGACGGGATCTAATTGCCACTTTACCATAAAAAATGTGCAAAGGGAGCACGGGGTGAAGAATAAGGCGGCTGAGGAGGAGAGCGAAAGAGAGAAGAAAAAGAACCTCACCTCTCCTCAAAAATTAACCCACGCCGCTTGGGTAGGGCTCCCCAAAAAGGAAATTAAGAATCCCAAACTGATGTGCAGATAAGTATTTTCCCCTCTAGTGAAGAAGAAAATAACTTCCACAAACTATGACGGCAGAGTCTCCATCACTCCTGCACGACGCGGTGGGTTCCCAATTCGGTGCGGTGGAAAGAGGGTTCAAACCCACTGTGCCTTCCCGGAGGTCTGCTCCGTCTGCCGGGGAGGACGGATGGAGAAAGCGTGAAGTGGAGGGAGCGAGTCGGACACCCCTCTCTCTCTCTCTCTCTCTCTGACTCTCTCTCACTCTCAGAGAGAGAGAGAGAGAGAGAGAGAGAGAGAGAGAGAGAGGGGAAGGGGGGTAGAGAGACCTAGAGCCAGGATGCAGCCATTGATCTAACGTGGATGGAGGTAAAGCCTGGAGTTGAGAGCAAACCCGATGGAGCGAAGCAGCTGGAGCCCATGTGTCGAGGGCACAGCAGCGCGGAGAGATTAGCTGAACTCTCCTGCCCTCTCTGGTCACAGCGGGAACTTAAACACTTCTCAGCCAGCTGGGAGAAGATCCATTTCAAGTCATCTGGAGACAAATCCTTGATTTCGAACACGATTGTCTTGCGACTGAGTTGAGAAAACATGAATCTAACCTGCAAACCGTTTCCCCTCCTGGACTTCCAAAGGCCATATTTATTTCTTTTTCCACCTCTGAAATGTGATGACTTTTCCTAAAGTGACCCAAAATACACCAAAATAACGATTGAGTTTAAATTCACACTTCAGTCGTGTCCCTGTTACCCAATGATGGTTCAAAATGTAAATCTTTTTGGGGGGCAGAGGTTTTGTCAGAGGTGCACACACACACGTTCACATACACGTACCCACACACACTATATACACGTACCCACGCACACTATAGCGTCTAAATTGCTTCGCTGTATTTATTTATTCATGCTCTTTATTAATTGTATGAATTAATCATACTTTTATCATATTTAGTACAATAAACCTTACGTTACTTTCCAGACAATCCCCAAGTCTGTGAATGACCAATTGTTTATTTGATTTTTACATAAAGGTGTGAGTTTTATATATGCAATTCAATATGTGACGCTTTAGAGAGCTGCAATTATTTATTCGTCCACTCTCCTACACTCGACACAAGCCAAGCAATGACATCAACAGCACATGCAGACATGTTGGTGTGTGGACAGGCGATTTCCTGCCTTTAGCAATGGCACCGTTGCTCACACTGACGGTCCTTACGAAAAGCATTATGAGAACCTAGAATTCACTTCAGTGATGTTTTCAACTACAGTACAGTAGTGGGAGAAAATCAAGCTAAATGTTGCTCTTTACTTGCTTTTGTTCTTGTCGATATTGTTATGAGTGTTGCGTTAGCGATTCCTCAGGCTAAGGTTGCTATTTGTAATTGAATTCATGAAACTCTGACTGTGGCATGTGTTTTAAACAGCGTCTTTCTGGTCATGTTCTTGTGTATCGTGAAGCATTGTGGTGGCTTACCAAACGAATGAGAGCAGACTACTCATTAAGGTTTCATTTCCGGATGAGAATAAGAGCCCAATTGACCTTATGTGTCCCACTACTGCCACATAAAAGTCATCTAGCCAATAAAGGTAACTTCATCAGAGAATGTGCAGAGCGAATTTTTCGATGCACTGAATAAGTGCAATAAGTGAACAGCAATTCAGAGAAGGGTTACTGCTTTCTGAGGTGTGGGACGAAGACTACTGTAAGTACAACCCCCAATTCCAATGAAGTTGGGATGTTGTGTAAAATGTCAATTCTAACAAAATACAATAATTTGCAAATCCTTTTCACCTTTTATTCAATTAAATACATTACAAAGAGAAGATATTTGATGTTCGAAATGATGTACTTTGTTGTTATTTTGGGGGGGGGGAGTGGGGCTAATATTCTCTGATGCATGGAACATGTTCCAAAAAAGGTGGGACATGGGAAATCTAGGGAAGTTGAGGGATGCTAAAAAAGAAAAATCACCTGCTTGGAGCATTCCACAAGTGACCAGATTAAATGGAAACAGGTGAGTGTCATGATTGGGCATAAAAGGAGCATCCTCGAAAGGGTCAGGGATGGGGCGAGGTTCACCACTCCGTGAACGGCTGCATGAGAAAATAGTTCAACAGTTTAGGACCAATGCTTTTCAATGTACAATTGTAAGGAATTTAGGGATTTCATCATCTACGGTCCATAATATCATCAAAAGTTTCAGAGACTCTGGATAAATGTCTGCACGTGCTCTTGATCTTCGATCCGTCAGGCGGCACTGCATTAAAAACCGGCATCGTCTTGTAATGGATATTGCCACGTGGGCTCAGGAACACTTCAGAAAATCATGGTCAGTTGACAGTTTGTCATCACATCCACAAATTCAAGTTAAAGCAAAGCAAAGCAAAAAGCAAAAGCAGGGCCAGAGCTCATTTGTCATGAACCGACGCAGTGGAAAGTGTGGTGTGGTCCGACGAGTCCACGTTTCGAATTGGTTTTGGAAATCATGGACATCGCGTCCTCCGGGCCAAAGAGGAAAAGAACCATCCGGACTGTTATCAGCACCAAGTTAAAAAATGACCTGTGGCATGGGTAAATTGCACATCTGTGAAGCAAACATTAATGCTGAAAGGTACATACAGGTTTTGGAGCAACATATGCTGCCATCCAAGCAACATCTTTTTCAGGGACGTCCCTACTTATTTCAGCAACACAATGCCAAGGCACATTCTGCACGTTTTACAACAACGTGGCTTTGTAGAAAGAGAGTGCAAGTACAGCAGCAAGCAGTCCAGACGTGTTTCCCACTTGTGTTGACTTGGGTAGACTTATGTTGTTAAAAGAAAGGTGACAGTGGTACACGGTGGTAAACATGCCCCTGTCGCACATGAACAGCATCCAACTAGTCTCATTGGGTCCTACAGTATGTCATACTGCAAGAAAATGGCAGATTAAGGTCAATCTAGGAAATATGAAGATTTCAAATAATAGCAAAACTGTAAGAGGATGTTGACCTCTAGAACCCACTCAAAAATATTATTAAAATATATTAGCATCATTCATACACCAAATAAATGAGTTTCAATGATACTTAGCCTGGTAAAACGAAACTAACCATCCGTCAGGTTTGGGTGTTTGTATTTCAAATTGGAACACAACACACACATTGACACACGGACAGAAATCACCTCAGAACAAACATCCCACACTCGCTCAATTATCCAATTAATACTAATCAGATTGTGGATTCACACCTGATTTAACACAGCATGTGCGTGCATAAGTTTGTGCAAGCGTGTGTATGTGCATCTCTGTGTGTGTTTGTGATAAGGATAAATGTTTCGGTTAAATGATAACTTCAAAGTCAACTACAGCAAAAAGGTCACCATCCCCTGTCAACAGGCATCTGAGACGTGCATTCGGCCATTTTGTCATTAATCTCTCCAATATGGAATTTTTTAGGCCAATGCCGATTCGGATATTCGGCAGTATAAAATTCCAATAACTGAATAGTCACCCGATGAATTTAAAAACATACTGAGAAATGAATAACATAACTTCTTCTTTGGTCTCTTAATGCTTCTAACAATATAGATCCGAATTACAGCGTATGTTAGATCCGTGATTCTCAAACAGTGTGGCATGGCACACTGTTGTGTCATGAGAGATCTTCAGGGGTGCTGCAGAAATTATTCAATGTAACTTATGAGTTCCCCAAATTAAGATTTATGAAATACAAATATAATTTT
Source organism: Phycodurus eques (assembly GCF_024500275.1). Classification (NCBI taxonomy): domain Eukaryota; kingdom Metazoa; phylum Chordata; class Actinopteri; order Syngnathiformes; family Syngnathidae; genus Phycodurus; species Phycodurus eques. The sequence goes on from NC_084539.1 coordinate 2,875,951, forward strand.
GCTCATCTACATATGCCAGCGATGTACTGTATAGTGAAAAGCAGAACGATTAAATGATCATCCATAAAATGGCAGAAGATACACTAAACCTGTGAATCCACTTTGTTCAGTTAAACAGGCCCCGATTTCACACCATTTTTAAGTTAATTGCGACAATATCATCATTATTTCAGTATTGCCTCGAGTCAATAAAGGTTTGGAAACAGTGTCAGATGATATCCTGTTCATAGTTTCGAGATTATGTCAGCATGTTTGCGCCTCACCCTTCATCCAACATTGGCTGTGTTGCAGAATCGATGGATCCAAAGGAGACAATACCTTTGGGAGGAAGAATCTTCATCCCCAGATTGACCAAAGACCTCCTTGAGGACCACCATGACCAATAACGTTTTGCTTTGTTTTACTCGGCTGTCTGCCGCCAGGTCAGCACTGCAAATGACAATTGCCTTACCTGAACAAATGCAGGATAATAAAAAGAAATAAATCCAAGCGCTTTTTAAAGTCTTGGGGAAATACGTGCAGTACACACTATGTCCACAACAATGTATAGAAAAATACAATAACTCCATTTGATTTCATTTTATTGTCCATTCATCTCCACTATATACTGTATAATGTATGGCCACCCATCCATCCGTTTTCTGTCACGCTTCTCCTCACAAGGGTCGCGGGCGTGCCGGAGCCTATCCCAGCTGTCATCGGGCAGGAGGCGGGGTCCGCCCTGAACCGGTTGCCAGCCAATCGCAGGGCGAACAGAAACAAACAACCATTCGCACTCACATTCACACCTACGGGCAATTTAGAGTCTTCAATCACCCTGCCACGCATGGTTTTGCTGGAGTGCCCGGAGAAAACCCACGCAGGCACGAGGAGAACAAGAAAACTCCACACAGGCGAGGCCGGGATTTTGAACCCCGGTTCTCAGAACCGCGAGTACACAGTACATGAAATGTGCGTGATTGTGAGTGTGCGTGCGTGCGTGTGTTTTTGTAATAAAGATGATAAGGCCTTGAAAGAGAATGGTTCAGTTCATGCGTGTTGCGCATTTTCATCTCTGAACGGATATTAATGTCTAAGGGGAAATTAAACAGGTGTGTGTGTGTGTGTGTGGTGTGTGTGCGTTTGGGAGTGTGGGGATCTGTGGTGCCCGCATAGTTTTGTAGGGGAAATACCAATCTGCCCCCACCAATCCGAAACAGACAATGATAAATATGGGCCTCTTTTATGAAGCACGCCAGCGGATCTGACTTTTGTTGAATTTGTCGAGCAGTGACCCCGACAATACACAATGGGGCTGTGGCTATGCTGCAAAGGTAGAGCCCATTCGTGAGGCGAGTTGGTCGACTCGCCGGTATCGGAATGCAATAGCTCGATAGCAAAGCTCTTCAATGTGTTTGTGCCCACAGAAGCGACATTTGCCCAGAGAAATTTCAAAAGCTCAAAGCTGCTGAGCTTTCTGGGTAAAAACCCTATCCAAGGTTGTTAAGTGAAACTTATCGAGGCTTACATGACTTGGATGAGTAAAACGTTTGCTGTGGAGGAAAATCGAACAGAAAACTTGAAATAGGCACGATTGCTTGAAAACAAGAGACACGGTCAAAACTGAATCATACTTGATCAACTGTAACTATTATAGCAAACACACACACACACACACACACACACACACACATCTGCTCACACATCTCCGGCAGTCGATGATGACCAAAACAAGTACAATGGGATAACATTATACACTCGTGGGCATTTTTACAGAAATGTTTTTTGTTGGAGTGAAAGACTCTTCCTACTGGATGACGTAGCTTGATACTTAAGTTCAGTACATTCAATGTCAGATACGAGAGGATTTCTTTTAAATTAAAACTCTACAACGTAACTTTAACTTCCACCAGTTATTTTCTGTTAAGATAACTATTAAACTGCTAAAATGACATGTAAAAACATTTTCATGACGTGAAAAAACATTTTCATGACATGTAAAAACATTTAAAAACATTTTCATGACATGTAAAAACATTTTCATGACATGAAAAAACATTTTCTTTGCAAGCCACACATACCGGATGGCATAGGTGTCAAACTCAATGGCCGGGGGCCCAAATACGGCCCGACACATTATTTTAAATCTGTACCCAAATTCCAAATTCCCATAATAATAAACAATAATGTTAATAATAATAATAATGCACCATCTACAGGATCTTGTGGGACGTTGCTCCCCTTGCCCCCACTGTACAGTTGTTATCAGCACATTATCACAATGAATCAAAATTGGATGCAATGATAGTATACAACACCCCCTGCCCCAAAAATAAAATAAAATAAATAAATCATATGTAAATTCAACCAGTATTATTGGGAGACCGGAATATTCAACGTACTGTATAAAAGCAATCATATCTGGCTAGCTTAATCAGACAGGATGATTTGGATGTGATTTTCTTTAGTTTAGGTATTGGGGAGAGACAACCCTAAATTACAGCCAAACTTCCATGTTTTTTTGTTTGTTTGCTTGTTTTGTTTAGCCATTGTGTACACTGGATCAACAAGCCATCACTCTCAAAATGTGTGAGCCGACACAGTTACAGTTAATAGCGTGCTGTATTAGCGGGCGACGGCGCTTCCGGTCCGAAGTGAATACGATTTCGCCAAACATGGCGTTGATGAATTATTCCGTTTTATTCCACGAATGCAATATTAATCAGAGTACTGTATTTTGATAAGTGCTTGCACAGACAGTGTATTCTTACCAAAAAAAAATAGTTTAGTACCCCTTTAATTTTTCACTGAAAGAGACCCATACAGCTAATATGACCCTTCATATTTTTCAGGCTTTCAAGAGAATTTATGACCCCCCCACAGTCAGGAAGTGTAATTCACTCTTAAGATACTGACACACAGTTGTAAACATCTTTCAAGCCACCCCGAGCAAAGTAATCTAGGCCACACAGGAGGCCTGAGCGTTGACGAGTACACATGCACAGGAGGTGTCATGGGACAGCCGCGACAAGGTGGCCCAACCAATGGTCATAGGGGACAAGGTGAGATGAGGACAAAAGACGGACAAGGTGAGGGACGGAATTGACAAAATACTGAAACTGAAATCTGTGTCCAGAATTGTCGAATTCTGAAAATTCTTCTTTTTTTTTTTCTTTTTCTTTCATGGATACTGGAGCGGTCGGCACGGTGAGCAAGTGGTTAGCACATCTGGCCCACAGTTCTGAGGACTCGGGTTCAAATCCGGCCTCATTTGTGTGGAGTTTACATGTTCTCCCCGTGCCTGCGTGGGTTTTCTCCGGTAATCCGGTTTCCTCCCACATCCCAAAAACATGCGTGATAGGTTGATTGAGGACTCTAAATTGCCCGTAGGTGTGAATGGTAGTGCGAATGGTTGTTTGTTTGTATGTGCCCTGCGATTGGCTGGCGACCGTACCCCGCCTATTGCCCGATGATAGCTGGGATAGGCTCCAGCACGCCCGCGACCCGAGTGGCGATAAGTGGTTCGGATGGATGGATGGATGGATGGATGGACACTGGAGTGGGAATAACAGGGGAAGGAATACACAAGTACAAGTCGTCGGATCGAGTGATAGGAACATAGATGGAAGGAAAAAAGAAGGGAGAAACGGATCAAAGGGACAGTGTGAAATTCATTCGTAATCTTAAAGGCCGGGCCGGCGCCGTGTGCTTCTTGCCGGGTCCGTGGGGGTCCTCTGTCGTCGTACTGTCACGGTGCATGAGGAAGGCAGATGCGGGTGGACACAAGTGTGCAGCAAGCAAGTCAAAGACAAGCAAGCAAGTGAGGGCGGAATGGATTTGGAAGAAATGCTCAATGACTCATTTCTTTCTTTCTTTTTAAGTCCAAGAGGCACACCGATAGAAGTCCAAACAAAATCACATTGTCATTGTCCATGCTGAGAATTCTGCTCTTCTAACTATTCAACTGTCGTAGGAACCCAAATGCACTGCATACCTAATCACTTCTTTAATGGAGGACAATTAATTGGGTCAGCTTCATTCTAGCACTAAAATCTCTGACATTAGTTTAATTTTATTGATTGATTTATTTATTTTTTTACCAACGATGACAAAGAGAAGCAAATGTCACAATGTAATTCAGTAATTTACAAGACAATTAACAATGTCCACCCATCCATCCATCCATCCATCCATTTTCTGAGCCGCTTCTCCTCACGCGGAGCCTATCCCAGCTGTCATCGGCCACCCTGAACTGGTTGCCGGCCAATCGCAGGGCACATACAAACAAACAACCATTCGCGCTCACATTCACACCTACGGGCATTTTAGAGTCTCCGATGAATGCATGTTTTTGGGATGCGGGAGGAAAGCGGAGTGCCCGGAGAAAAGCCACGCGGGCACGGGGAGAACGTGCAAACTCCACACAGGCGGGGACGAGGATTGAACCCGGGTACTGTGAGCCAATTAACAATGTGTGACAGTTAATATAAAAGAAGAAGGTTTTAGCAGTTCATGAATATTGTAAGTCTGCATCAAACATAAATGATTCATTTAGATGCTTACTGTGAATCTTATTCACATCAAAAGAGAATAAAGCTCCACCTGGCACGATGACTCTGATTATGCATTCACTTTTCTCCACTTGTCCGGATTTGATTAGATTTTTTTTTGCTGTCAGATGAAGAAAGACTCCAATTTCTGTTTGCACGGCGTTTCAACTCGTGCAATTTGTGTTGAATGCCTTTTAAACAGCGTACGATGACACCTAATATTTCAAGTTTCAGTTTGATGAGTCGAGCAATACGCCGAGCAATATGGTGTTAAGGTTTGATCTGTTTCTGTCTTATAGGTACTGTGATGAGTTGCTCTCCTTTGTTTGATACAGTATATCAGTTTCTTGAACGTTCTAACTGGGGGAGGAAGCCGAAGTACGGAGCTGCAGAGAACATACAATCTCCACGCAGAAAGGCCAGAGTCAAGACTCAAACCCGCACACTCCGACTGTGAGACAGCGGAGGGTTACTTTAAAAATGTATTCCGATACAGTTGCGAGTTACCCGTTTAAAAAAATGCAGTCAGTAACGTCATCCAAGTACTACAATATTAAAGTCATATAACTTGATTACTTTCAATTACTTTTGAATTATCCCAACACCAAATATGATCAAATACATTCAATGTCCATAAAATATACAGTATATAGATCTATATTTTCCGGAGAGTGTTTAACACGCGTGCGCGGCATTGAAAGTGGATGGATGCATCATGTAATCCCGTTACATGTATTCTGTCACTCACCACGTCCGCATCTAAAACATGTTTTTGATGCTACAAATTGAGATGTAAAGTTGTTCCCTTTTAAGCAAGAATGATCGGTTTACTCGTCGTGGTGGTCTGCCAGGGAATCCCGTGATAAGGGCGGAAAGTAAATGGACAGAACAAGAACAAGACAGAACAAGAGGCTGTTTGTGGCTGTCAGAAGGAAGTTGGATCGTATCTGCAAAACAAAAGTGAACCGCGTCCGAGGCCTTAAATTAATCCTGCTCAAAGAGAGAATATGAGAATATCGATTTCTGTATTGATATTGTATCTACTCGGGAAATCCCTCCAATAGACACGGCTGCAGGTATTTCTTTTTGTATTTTTTTGGTATCTTCATATTCTCGGCCTGAATTTAGGAAACGGATCCATCCGGTCTAAGCTCGACCTACTTCTGCGTTCGGCAAAACAAGTCAAAGCGCTTCCTCCTGGTTCAGGCGAACGGTAACGCGACAAAGCACCCGTAGGAAATTGGAAGGTCTTTTGTTGAACACCGCACGGCCGCCAGACGACAATAGTCCATGTTGAGGCTCGGTGTTTGTGTTTGCATATATCATATCACATACGCGGATTTAACCTTCATCCAAAGCCACCAAAAATCAAAGTTTAGCAAGTTCATCTTCAAATAAAATCTTGTCATCGAACCGCAGTAATGCGTGTTAGCGGAGCACACACGGTAAGTCAGCTAACCTTTTGATGTGACATTTCACATATGGCGATTGAAGCATTTCTATTTTTCTATCTCGAGGCCCGGCTTTAATTCATATCAGAGCAGTGCAAGCGGAAACAAAATATTCAAATCAAGTAACCTTCATGTGGATAAAACGGATCTTCATGGGAAATAGAGTGTACTTATACAGCGCTTTTATCTCCACTATACGATGCCCAAAGGGCTGCACAGAGCCTCGCATTCATTCATACACCGATGGGCGGCTGCTGCCATGCCTACTGGCAGCAAATTAGGCTTCGGTGTCTTGCCCAAGGACACTTTGACAGCGGACAAAATTGCCGACCTTTTGGTCACCGGACGAGTCGCTCTCTACCAACTGAGCCACGGCCGCCGTAATGTCTGACAATGTCGCTGTCAAGTAAGAGTCTACCCAAATAACACACTACCGGGAAAACTTGGAGGTGCATCGACCACTCAAGTGACAGCATGCACTTGTCAAACTGCAAGCAAGTTTGAAAGGAAGCATCATTTCAGCGAACTCCACACAGGCGGGGCCGGGGATTGTACCCCGGTCCTCAGCACCGTGAGGCGGGTGTGCTAACCAGTCGCCCACCGTGCCGCCCGGGTGAACTTTTTCGAAAAATGTGCCTGTAGATGAACTAGATTATTACGACATGCATGACCACACACGCGACAAAAGCAGATCATGCAAGACCTTAGCGTACTTGTGTCTTTTGTTTGCTTTGGATATTTGTTTTATTTTTCATTGGCAAACAAGTAACAGCTTCAAGGAAAGACTCAGGGTCACGTAATGGGAACGGGATTATTTACTTACTGCAATCGGGTTCATTCGTTATTCTATTCAGTGCATCGATTTCCCTTTATGATGTTTGAATATTGCTGATGTTTTGACCTCGAAGCATACAAGGCCACATATTACCAACTGTCCGTGTTTTCCAACCTGGCGGCTCACAAGTCCGAATGCTTGGTTGTGAAGCCAAACATACAGCCGCTCTGGGAATCATTGTTTGGATTCAGCAAACGCGTGAGTGTCAGAACACACAAAGCTTGAACATCCATCCATCCATTTTCTGAACCACTTACCCTCACTCCGGCGGCGGGCGTGCTGGCGCCTCTCCCGGCTGACTTCGGGCGAGAGGCCGGGTACACCCTGAACTGATCGCCAGCCTGTCGCAGGGCACATTTAAACAAACAAACATTTGCACTTACATTGACTTCTACAGGCAATTTCGAGTCTTCGTTTGACCTACCACGCATGTTTTTGGGATGTGGGAGGAAAGCGCAGTGCCCGGACAAAGGCCACGCAGGCACGGGGAGAACATGCAAACTCCACACAGGCGGGGCCGGGGATCGGACCCGGGTCCTCGGAACTGGGAGGCAGACGCTCTAACCAGTCGCCCACCGTGCCGCCCAAGCTTTAACAAGACTCATAAGTCTAATAAGCATTACACAACGTTAATGTAATGCCACACATAATCTTAATTTGATACACATTCTACGCTGGTTGACAAAATTTCAACACTTAGCATACATAGACAACTGAATCGTAACTAATAAATTAACCAGAGCTTTGTTTTACTTTGCCGCGGTGACATTCAGCTGCAGCTTTTAACATGTTTTCTTTTTTGGTTAGCTTCCTAAAAAACAAAACAAAAGAGCAACAAAAGACAAAATATGTTCTGAGCAAATAATTTCTACATCAACAACAGAGTTGCTAATGTGAGGAGGATGTGATCCGATGCTGGATCGGAAGAATAAAGAAGCAAGTTCACAATGCTATTTTTAAAAATGCCCCGTACAATACATTTAAAAATGATTCTACTGTTCTACCCTAAGTGCAGATAGATAATAAGATGTTTTGTTTTTTCTTTTTTTTTAGGGGCTGCATAGTACCGTATATTAGTAGCGGTGTGGATTTTCCGCAGGTACTCCTGCTTCCTGCCACATTCCAAAAATGCATTGTTCGGTTAATCAGACTGCAAATTGTCCACGCGTGTGAATGTGAATGTGAATGTTTTTTTGGGGGGTTTTTTTCTGCTTATATGTCCCCTGTGATAGGATGGCAAGCAGTCCACGGTATAACTCGCCTCTCGCCAAAGCAGGCTAGCGTAGCTTCCAACTCACCTGGGCCACTAATAAGGACAAGCAGTATAGAAAATGAATGCATGGATGTTCCATTTTGTAATTGTTGTCAAAAAAAAAAAATGAACATAAAGATTACTCAGCATCTGTTGATGTGTCTACCACAGAAAATCAAATATTCAAACAACAGAATACAAAAAGACTCATCACAGACACAGACTAAAATCAAACATGAGGGGTTCCTGATTTTCGGTATGGTCACCATTAAGGCGACAATGTTAACAGCCCCCCCCCCCCCACCCGCCCTCCTCCTCAGTATTCTGGCGGCGGCAGCAGAGAGCGCTGCCAGCCTCTATCGATCAGACATTTAGCTGAATGTTCTCATCGAACAGCCGGCTGCTGCGGACGAGATGCACGTGGCCAGACTGAAAAGCAGCCTTGAGCACACACAAAGACACATATACAGACAAGGAAGGGAAGGAGTGAAGATGGGAAATAAATGAGGCGTCAGCCACTTGGATGGACCGAAAATTGCTGACCAAGCCTAACATTAAGGGAAATAAATAAATGGGAGGATAAGCGGTCCAGCAAATGGATGGATAAATAAAGAAATAGCTATACCAACATTCCAAGACATTGGCATGATCTGATATTATAACAGCTGATTCATTATGAATTTCCATATGAGAAATGGAATTTCTCACCTGAAGCAACAACATCATGAGCGTGATGTTGGGTGATAAGATGGATGCGACTCTTGGTGTCATTACAAGGTGTTGTGAGACAGTTTTTGTGGAAGGCGCTGGTCTTGACCCTTATGCTGGGACTGGAATCGTTAAGTCACACGCCAGCTGGATTACTTGAAATACCAGTTGGAGAAAGGGACGGCACAAATCATACAAATTGGACGGTGAGCAGCTCAGCTCAGTCAACCATACGCAGTGGAACTTCTGCAATTGAAGTATTTCAAATTCAGAATTGACCCAAGGTTTTAGACAAAAATACATCTCTTAAAGCGGACATATTTGACCAAACCGCCTTTTTCTAGGATTTGGGATGTAATATTGTCTCTATAGTGGTCCAGTAAACGTGAAATATGAATCAGAGTTCTGAGTTTCATGCCGAGAGGCCTGAAATCACGTCATTCGAATTTCTCCAGCTTAACTACGTCACTCGCGAAGCTCTCCGGCTAGCTCTCCTTCCCCGGCCAGGGTCGGCTACACGGAGGCAACCGATCAGAGGAAAGGGGGCGGGCGGTCTTAGCCAAATATGGCCAAAGCAGTGCTGTTTCTCTCTTTCGAGAGAGACAAATGACTCTATCCATCGCTCCGTTTTCCGAACCGCTTCTCCTCACACGGGTCGCGGGCGTGCTGGAGCCTATCCCGGCTGACCTTGGGTGAAAGGCGGGGTACACCCTGAACTGGTTGCCAGCCAATCGCAGGGCACCAAAAAGCAAACGACCAGTCGCACTCACATTCACACCTACAAACAATTTAGAGTCCTCAATGAATCTACCATGCATGTTTTGGGAATTTGAGAGGCAGTGTTGGGAAGGTTCATTTTCTACACCAACTAGTTCAAAGTTCCGAAAATGAGCTTTTTTGTGGAGCACTTTTATGTGGAATACATTTACATTGAATTATTATTATTTTTTTGTAATCTCCCATATTTAAGCCCATTGTTAATATTTAAACTGCAAAATATAACAGTGACTTACAATACATTTATTTTACTCTGGGAAGAAAACCTCTGTCTTGTTTTTGATCAACACTTAGGCCAACTACGCTGCCGTAGTATAATGTTGGTCCTGATGGTGGCGCTGGTACTTGAAAAGCGTTATTTTTTCACGTGGGGGCCTACTTGGTGTAAAATGTTTTGAGAACCACTGGTATAACTTATCTAGGTGTGGAGTGGAGTGCAATGTATCAGCAGCATGTCTGCAGTTGAATCAGAATCAGAATCAGAATCAGAATCATGCTTATTTGCCAAGTATGTCCAAAAAACACACGGAATTTGTCTCCGGTAGTTGGAGCCGCTCGTGTACGACAACAGTCAATTGACGGAGAGCACTTTGAGACAAAAAAGACATTGACGGAAAAACAGTCACTGAGCAATAAGGGGTTAATAGTTATCTGGTAATGGCGGTACATTATTATTATTTTTTTGTTTTTGACAATTGAGCAAAAGATGCAGAGGCCCTCTAGCACTTAGAGCAGTTCGAATAGTAGTGCACACAAATGTGCAAAATGCACATCAATTGGGAACATTTTGATTGCAGCCGAGGTACCAATGAAGACTGGTGTGTGTGTGTTACAGTCCAATCGCTGTTGGCAGACAGCGGGCATAGTTGAGCATCCTGATAGCATGATGATGAATGAAGCCGTTTGATAGTTGAGGACCGGCTCGGCGGCTCGGGTACCTCGGCGAGCCTGATCGGAGGTTACCAAACCAAATTGTACTGTGGCAAATCGAACTAAGGTGTAGCCTACTGCCAAATGGAAACATGTTTTATTCCCACAAAAGGACTCATTTATTTTTATCCAAGCACACTAGTATGAGTCAAAAGCTCTGGATCATGGATTTGGACAAACCTGTGGTCTCGCAAGTCCATCAGGTTTGCAAGGGTCCAGATTTACAGCATTTCGTAAAGAAGGCTCACTTTTCTTGTGAATCTGCCACCTAAAGTGAGGAAAATCGAGTTGAAAGAACATCTATGTGACAAATTGAGTGCAAGTGTGTTGTACAGCCACTTCCTGCAATATTGAATCAGCCCCGCGCTCACACTCAATCTAGTTTCAACACGAAGAGGTCAGAAAATTAGGTGTGAAAAAAGGGCCACCTTGAAGTTCGGAGCGTGGAGTCAAAAGCTGAGGGAGACCAAGTTGAGAAATTCAATGAGGGAAATGCTGTAAAAATAGCCAATTGAAATGCTTAACATCTATCTGCTTGCTGATTCTAGAGAACACGTGTTCATAAGATTGTGTAACTGTATAAAGACATAGTCAAGTCATAAACATCACCAACCGCTCAGCATTCATTTGTCTTTATTACGAAAGCCATATTTGAGTACAGGAGGTGTCGAGTGGCGCGGCGTACGCACACATAAGGTTGTAAGGCGCCCCGTCCATTTTTCGGGAAAATACGCTAATTGTCATCAGAAAGCACGTGAAAAAGTTCAACTTAATCAGAATCAACAAGTGATTTCAACAAATTAGATACTTTGAAATTATATACTGTATACTCTTCGAGTGCAATACTCTGTTCTGTAAGTAATTTATTACTATATTATATACTTATATATAAGACAACAAATGTATGTATACATTTGCTGCATACAGTTATGTCGTCTTTGCAGGGCTATAAGATTATTGCGTTGTTGTTTCACCTCCCACCGGTTGCAGCATAATGTAGTTGTTATGTATTGTTAAAGCAGAGTTTGATTTCTACTTCATTCGTCGGTGACTTTCTGTTCATGCTCATGACCGACAGTGAGTTCTCATCAATAAAGCTGCACTTTCCACATCCTTGTGCGCTAGTCGTATGGTATCATATCGTTCTCTAGATATCTGGCATGTATTTCATGACATCAAATTTGGTCCGCATCGTTTAGCTCTCGTCCCTCGTCATCTCTGGGATGCTTTCTTAGCCAAATTGACATCAGGCAGCTCTGCGTTGGGTTGAAGCTCCTCGCGGTTGTAGCACTGTAGACAAAAAGAAAAGTCCTATAGCGCCGATAAACCCTGCTCAATAAGATATCATGGCCAAAACTCTGCAGTAGTGCAAGCGGGTGCAAGAGAAATGCATGGAGCTGTTGTGAACAGGCTGCCGGTGAAAGTACACACAACAAGCGCTGAGGCAAAAAATGCCACGGCCAAAAACACTACAAATTGCACAACGATGCACAACAAACATTAAATGACAGGAAAGGGTGGAAAAGTACTCACGTAGCCTAACTTAACATAACTAATAACTAATGAAGCCAGAATAGGATCACCGTGTTCTGAAAAATAAGATACAGTAGCTCATTTAAAGACTTGTCTGAATAAAAATAAAGAACCTAGAGGAGTCATCCAGCCCGGATGTGTTGCTCCCATGAAAATATTCCTCATATACTTTAAAGAAAAGAGAATCAAATTGAAATAGGGAAAAGCAAACCTAATTTATCTCTGGCGAATTTTATTTGTATTTACTCTTTGTGTACGTGCAGGATTATTGTCCCACTGTATAACAGTTTTATTGCGCTCTGCCTGGTGCCGGTTTTTCAAGTATCTCTTCATGTATTGTTAGCCCACTCCCTGCAAATGTAGAACTGGCCCAGTAGTTGTATTATTGTGTCAAATATGGGTTATATTCGCTACAATGAATCGGTCAGCCAAACAAACCCACCGCCGATTCCAATGTGGAGCAGAAGCAAGGTCGAGTAAAAAATGACGCAGCTTTGTGCGGTTGGTTGGTGAGGAAAGTGTTCATTGTTTCCGAATGTGAGTTTTCACCATATTCAGTTGTCAGTCTGAGGCGAGTCATGCTGAAGAAAAGGGTCACTGTCTTTTCTCAATGAAAGCCACACGCCTTGAGTATAAACGTCATAGACATGTCTCCATTAGCGTCGATTGCCTTCAGTGTTACAACAGGACTGCTCATTGAGCATGATAAGCAACATCCACATGAAGTGCAAAATATAGCAGACACGTGGAAGGGAAGGCTGATAGACTGTTAGAGCAAATTAATCAGCGGAATACAGTCAGCAGGCAGAATGATGGGAAGTCAACTTCCCTTCCTCTGTGTGTGTGCGTGCGTGCGTGCGTGCGTGCGCACGGGTGTGTGTGTGACCCTCGGGTCAAATCTATAATGGAAGATCCTCTCCTCCATCTCACTGCTTTGCCCTTTAACTCTGCTACCAATACACACCTGCCCTTCTTTGTGCACATCACATATGGTGACGGAGAGCATGAGGAAATCAAGCGGGTTTTCTATGGAGCAGGAAATACAGGGGGGGGGGGAACTAGCAACACACTCAAGTACTCGCGATGCTTGGACCAAAAGAAGAAAAAAGAAAGGAAAACCTCTGGTGTCTCCAGTCATGCAAAAAGAAAAACAAACTGTTGCAATACACGTGGAGCATTAAATAAAGCATTCTCTTGTCTGATCAATAATCAATGTGATGGTTTCATTGGCTTTGCTTTACACATAAGGTATTGATGTGGAAGCTATGGAGATCAGTATTAATGTACAAACCTTGTTTCATATCCAAATACTGAAAGCCTTGGGTTTGTGCCTACACAGTTCAGAAGCATCCATGGTAAGAAAGTCCTACCTGTGAGTGTGTTATGATGCCAAAGGAATGTTATCACATTTTCAAGAGAGAATCGTATCTTTTGAAGCTGCTGGAACTGAAGACTGGAGTTACACTGGACTCTTTACTCATAACTGAGACACCCCCACTATACCACTCACATGGAACAAACACAATTCTATCCGTATCAATTAGCGGAACCCTCAATAACCTAATGGCAATATGGAAATGAGTAAACATTTTTTGTACAGTATATAATTTGTGTTGTTCAATCCCTCGGCAAAATCCCCGGCCCCGCCTGTGTGGACTTTGCATGTTCTCCCCGTGCCTGCGTGGCTTTTCTCCGGGCACTCCGCTTTCCTCCCACATCCCAAAAACATGCATGCGAGGTTGATTGACAACTCTAAATAGCCCATAGGTGTGAATGTGCGTGCGAATGGTTGTTTGTCTGTATGTGCCCTGCCATTGGCTGGCAACCAGTTCAGGGCGTACCCCGCCTCCGATGATAGCCGGGATAGGCTCCGGCACGCCCGCGACCCTCGTGAGGAGAAGCGGCTCAGGAAATGGATGGATGGATAATTTGTGTTTCCTTTTTAACTCGTCTCTGACCTCGATTTTCACAGACGGCGAATATGCGGCCGCACACAAATCCTGGAATATCCTGATTTTCTTCCCACAATTTCGCCAATTTGGTAGACCAGCCTATGCCAAGCTGGCCGTCATGGCGAAGCGAAGGTTTGTCCTGCGCCAGACGGAGTGACAATTTGGTGACGGAAAGTCAGTCTAAACTTACGCCTGCTGAGACCACATCTAAATCTTGGCGCAGCTGGTCTAATAAATATGTGAACCCTAGACATCAAACCCTCTGAATCATTGTCGAAATCAATTCATTGAATGTATTCTTATAATTATTATTAATAACAACAATAATAATAATAATAATAATAGCCGGCACCTGCTATTTGGGGGGACACGAACGTTCGGGGGGGGTGGATAGATACATGAGGTCAGCGGACATATTTAAGTCGCCAGGGTTTATCATTCTGCTCCTTCTGTATTTAATAAGGGTACCCGCACACAGCAACATATTAAATGCCCAGGGCCCCTGGACAGTTGTCCAGTTTACTCTTCCAGGTTCACTGCAGCCAAATGGCAGCATTGTCAATACACACAGTCCACGTCCACGGTCATGAAATATTGCGCACTCTAATCCACCTTTACCCTGGATAACATTACTCGCTCCTTTAGATCAGTGCTGATAGTGAAAAGTGAAAAGTGATAGTGCTGATTCTCTTCATCCTTGGACATCGTCAAAGAAACCAAGGTCAATATCTCATCTCCTCCGCCTTCTGCATGTATGGCTGTTATTCACGGTAACTACAAAAGCAATGTACCGTATCTACATTTTCACATGTACAGCCGTCTTCAGGTGTGAATCCTCCACCACGGCTCAAGTGTGTGATGTCGTTTGAACTTTGTGCCATTCCAACATTCAGTTCAGGATAAATTTATGGTACGGGCAAAGGCATTTTTAGACCCTTTTATCGATCCTCGCTGTTATTATTTTCCAACACTGCCTTCTAATCAATCTTAGAACAGCCTGAAAAATTAAAAAAATTATCCTTTTTATCTATTATTAATCTTCTGGCGTGCGCGCATTCATTGAGACAGGACCAAAGTGAGCGTGCAGAAGGCTAGCTGCTTGGCAACATATCCAAAAACCCTTGCTAATACGTTCACGTTCGTAGTTTTGTTGCATCTCACAAATGAGTTCTTTCTTTTCTTCTCTTTAGCATACTGGCTGGCACATACTGGCACAGCTTCAAACGTCATGCAGTGGCACGATCATGCTATAACACCTATATCCCACACAGGTGAGACATCCCTGCCATCATCACCCGTCCATTTTCGGAGCCGCTTCTCCTCACGAGGGTCGCGGGCGTGCCGGAGCCTATCCCAGCTGTCATCGGGCAGGAGGCGGGGTACGCCCTGAACTGGTTGCCAGCCAATCGCAGGGCACATACAAACAAACAACCATTCACACTCACATTTAGAGCCTTCAATCTACCTACCGTGCATGTTTTTGGGGATGTGGGAGGAAACCGGAGTGCCCGGAGAAAAGCCACGCAGGCACGGGGAGAACATGCAAACTCCACACAGGCGGGCCTGGGAATTGAACCCCGGTCCTCAGAACTGTGAGGCAGACGCTCTAACCAGTCGCCCACCGTGTCGCGTGTGTGTGTACATTAATCAGGGGGGGGGAAATGAACTTAAATGATTGTAGCAAATGTCTGCAATATAACAACAATGTAACAAATATTTAAGGGGGTCTGAATACTTTCCGTACCCACTGTGTATATATAGGTTTTATATTATATTATATATTTAACATTTAAATATATATTTAACAGAGTTGGGACTTGGGTGTAACATTTAATATTTGGATTTAACTATAAAGTTGACAACTTTTATGTGGTCACAAGGGCTGAGGGTCGCCATCACAACTTTTGGATTGGGAGCCAACCCGTCTACCACCTCAGCCATGCCGGCCCAAATGTGTTATGCTCCGAAGTTCATATGGGGGTGTGTGATTATTCTTTCCTCTCGAAATGCATTTTGTGCATGTGTCGCTGGACAAATCCAGTGAGGCAGAAAGCTTCTGCTTCTCCCTTAATGCCCCAGTAAGCTGGATAATAGGCAGTATACTCAAAGAAATGTATGACCGTGTTGACCTTTTGATTGTCCTTCTCCTTTGATTTTGTTGTTTTCATTTGCTTGATGCGATACTGCCCGTCAAGGTGACTCTCATTGTTGAATGTATACTGTAAAAAGCATGTGAAAATGAGAATCATCTCAATTTCCGCACAAATTGATCCTAAAATGCAATTTGATCGTCATCTACGTCACAAGCATAGACAAACACTTTGTAAGAAACATCTCTTGGATTCACTGCGACGGGGGCCATTGGTTGTTTATGGTGTCGCAACATCGGACACTCTCGCCCAGGTGACCCAGCCTGGGGCGATCAGGCCCCAACTTGCGTCCCAGTAGTAACCCAGCCCTGCTGTTCCAGTTGTTTTGTGGTACTGATGAGTCATCAAAGACAAACGGAGGCTCTTTTACCTCAAAAAAGAAGAATGCTTTGTTGTCAGGAAGAGCACACGAGCATTTTATATATTTGGTCAAATGCCAGATAACGTGTTAACGTGTTACAATAATCTATTGTAGCAAGAATCCGTTGTGTTACATGAATTATAGCAAAGGTTTTATCATTTCTGACTGTGTGTGAGACCCCGAAGGTGTATGTGATTTGTGATTGGATGAGTGAGTGGGGCCCGTGGAAGGAGAAAGAGGATTGCGAGCATGTATCTGCTGTCTGCGGAATAAGGCGGACAGTTGAGAGAAACGCCCGTTAAATGTTTTCTCTGTCGACATTAAGCATTCATTTTTTCAAGAAAGAGATTATTCATTGGCAACTCCAGTTTCGGTGCAGCATCTTTGGTGAATTTGCCGGCGGCTTATTTAAGACTGCTCATCAGCTAGCTTTAGCGCATGCCATTTAAGATGCCATTCATGCATCCCACTTGTGCTTTTCTTATCTTTGAGGACAGACTTGCATATTTTTCAAGTGACCATGCTACCGCTGCCATTTTTAGCCAAATATTGCCACAGGCGTGAAGCGCTGCTGCTCGTTTGCTGCACGGACCCGCCACCTGTTGATTTCAGAAAGGCCTCCCGGTTGCACACATGACCAATAATTGACATGACCAATAATTGACCTCAAGCTATTACCGTCTTTGCGGACTGGTAAAGTCGATGCATTGATTAGTCAACACCTACTGGAATCTGTAACAACGTACAATAGGTTTGAGCAGTATGGGAGGGTCCCCGTGATCTTTGAATGTATTGAATAATGCCCAGTGGTTAAAACGTAATGACGATTGTTATTGTCAAGATCATGTTTTCCATCAATGTATGCACTGATAACGAGTTCAGGGGGAGAAGCAGTCGTGTCGGTGCTGGCTCATTTGGTGAAGCTTCATCTAATCCCGTGTGATCTCGGTTCAACTGCAGATCAATGTGGATTCGGCATTACGTATGGGTAGATTAGCTCTCAGTGTCATGTTTAAGAGTTTCAATGCAACGCCTTTGCATCACAGATACAGCAGATCTTCCGATCGACTGTCACATATCAAACCGGGTCAATGAACGCTTAAGAAAGGAATGTGCGGTTTTCCTACAGTCTTAGACCACTCTGCCTCTGGCTAATGTACAAACATTGATGGAGGTCCTGGAGCTGCATGTTGTTAGAAACACACAAAGTTAAATGAGAGTAGAATGACGGAAAATAAATAAGCAGCAGGAGACATGGTGTAGGAAATCTCATATACTGTAGCTCAAGAAATAGCATGCAAGATTGATCATGTTGGCAACATCAACTGAGGGAACCTGACTCCTTGGCTTTTGAAGACATGGAACATTTAATCCAAAAAGCTTCTCCGGTTCCCAAATGTATGTCTCCGGTGGGTGTGTCTCCTGGGGTCGTCGCATGGGGGTTGTTTCTGCCGGGTGCGACCGGTAATTCCAGACATCCCAAGTGCAGACCATTTTGAAACTGCCTGTAAAAGCCAACATGTTTCCATTCTTTTGTGTGCATTTTTGTTTCGCATAAACACCGCCGGCAGGGAATGGGGTAACAATGCTATCCTGGGATTTTTTTCACCTCCTTGGATAATATTAAAGACACCGCCTGTGTGTAAAGATATTTTGCATGTCCAAAGTTCACATTAGTCAACCCCTGACATTGACATTATCGCCCCTTTGTGTTGAAATCGGTTGTCCCAAGTCATTCATACACTGCATTGCTTGATGCCATGGCCCCGTGTAAAAACACATACAGTTACAGCAAAATGCTGCTTCCCTGTATAATGTAATGTATAAAAGGCGCAGACAGATAAATGCATAATCTCAGGAGAATTTTCCCTTTTGGCTTTGATGCTCCAATTTTGTTTAAACCTGTGTGAAAGAGGCTGATAATATTTGTTGACATTTGAAATGGATTGCATTACTCACTACATGTTTTAATAGGTAACTAATAACTGCATTGGAATGCATCTTTAAATTAACCACGCCAACCCTGATTTCCAGCCGGACCCTCCAAGTTTTGAACACCAAAGCAGACAACAATTAACAGGGCTAGATTCAACACAAGGAGCATGAGAACGTGAGAAATGAAATCAAATACAAAAACAATAAACCATCTCCACAACTAAAAAAAGGAGCAATATCAAGCTCAACTGAAGAGATGGATGGACAGAGCCACAGCAGAGGAAAGACACCACTAAAATAAACAAAGAACCCAATCTGAACGACACAAGTTAAAGGGGTCACACTCGAGTCTCAAATACGTCGTATGTGCCCCCACTAGTCTAAACACAGTATTCTGACGAACATCGCTTGGGATAAGAATGAAACAGATTAATTCATCAATTTTCAGCCATCTCAGGGGGCCGCCATATTGAGCAACATCACCCTCTGCTGGCAACCAAAATTAACGGCACAACTCCTCTTGCGTTTGCGTCGCAAACATCGTGTGACCAAACCCAGAAAACAAGTAGAGGCCTCCCCGTCCGTCTAAGCTCTGATAACTAGCATAACAATGGGTTGATGACATGATTTTTTTTTTTTAATAAGATTTTTGCAACTTTGGATTCAAAGCATCACATCATCATTGTCGTTATAATCAGGTCCTTGAAGGAGGCTCCGCCCATGCCCATTAACCCATGCGGATGCGAAAGCAAAAACACACAAAGACAGAAAACAGGAACAGAACAGAGTGTGCCCTCAAACTGCCAAGGCAGCAATATGTCTTACCTAAATTGTGATCCTAATGGAAGAACCTCATTATAGGGCTAAAAATACCACTGATTACCTCATCAACTTGATTAAAAAAAATGTGGAAAAGGACTTTTAATGGTGGACTTCTCTTTGGATCTGCTGATTACTCTGGGATCATTACATGAAACAAGTTTATTGTTCGAACCAACGAGCAATACAATGTCACGAGGGAATTATTGCTCATTCGGTTGATGCCACGCTTGGGCCGGCTGTCGGACGCTGCACTTGTGACAAGGGAGAGTCATCAACACCTGGGCTCACTAATGTACAGTGCTGCAAACCCTCCTGACGTGGTCACGCTTTTGGGGAAAAAAACAACAACAACATGAAACTAACCTTGTTGAACGTACATCTGAATCGCAGTTTATAACGCATACCTTCCAAATAGTCTAGACACACCCCCAAAAAATTATATTTTCATGATTTAATCCGACAACATTTTTTGGTCACAAAAACGGATCATTGTAAGTGTGCAAAAGTATGTGAACCACCAGCTGCATTGATTCAATCCAGCAGGTAAAAGACACAGGCTAAACATTTGGTTGCTTATTAAATCATGTAAGCAGACCACTACGATAAGACATCATTGGGAAAGGGTTTGGCTGGCGCTAATTAATAAAGAGAGATGAAAGTAACCAAACCAACTGTGGTTCCATGCAAGGCAACAAAACCAAGAGCAAAGGAGATAGCCGAGGACAAGAAGAAGAGGGTATTGACAGGCCAGCCGTCTGCGGAGGGCTGTCCGACCGTTCTCAAAAGATCACAGCCCCGTCCGTCCACCGAAAGACAAATCATTTACAAATGGCGGTCTTCGAGATGGCAGCGACTCGACCAAATTGGACACCCATCGAAACGATCACCCAGAAACACCAGGAAAAAAATAGGTAAGGGCTGATCCTGACATCCCCTCGAGAGAGAGTTGCCGATTTCTCTGGAGAAATCATCTTGGAGAAATGTGCACGTGTCTACTATTCGATGAACATTGAATAACCATGACATTCGTGGGAACATTCCAAAAATGGAAGCATCTGCTCTGCTCTCAAAACAGAACAAATCTATCCTTTTCAACTTTGCCAGAGTACTTGGACAAGGCAGAGGCCTTTTGGAAGTCCTTTGTCTGCGCGGACGAGTCAAAATAGAATTATTTAGTCACAATCCAAACCAAAATGTTTAGAGAAAAGCCAGCACTGCATATGAAGTGAAGAGCCTCCTCGCACGCTGATGGAAAGGTGCAAGTCTCGAGGCGGCTTTGCACTTCCGGATCTGGCCATGAATTTCCAGGCGTGTGAAGAAATTCTTGACCAGAATCTCCTGCCATCATTCGGGGTGTTGAAGCTGGAATGGAAATTCATTAAACAACAACACAATGAACCAAAGCATTCCAGTAAAAGTACAAAGGAATGGCACCAGAGAAAAAGGATTTGTATTGTGAATTGGCACTGTCCAAGTCTGGGCCTTCGTCCAATTGAAATGTTGCACTGAGACCTGTAATACATGGATGCATACCAGATGTCGCTCCAAGCGCTCTCAACTTTGCAAGAACTAGTGGGCAAAAAAAAGATGCGAGAGACCGGTTAGTGGCGACAGTTCATGTCTGCTCGAAGTCAGAGTTGCAAAAGGAGGTGGCGCAAGTTACTAATAGGAGGCTTCACATACATTTGCACACATACAATTATCAGCTTTTGTGGGGAAAAAAAAACAAAAACATGTTTGGTGGATTCAATAATGAAAGTATATCTCTTTTTGTGCGTGTGTCTACTATTTGAAAGGTATCCATTCATCCATCCATTTTCTGAGCCGCTTCTCCTCACGCGGGTCGCGGGCGTGCCGGAGCCTATCCCAGCCGCCGTCGGGCAGGAGGCGGGGTACGCCCTGACCTGGTTGCCAGCCAATCGCGGGGCACATACAAGCAAACAACCATTCGCACTCACAGTCACGCCTACGGGCAATTTAGAGTCTCCGATGAATGCGTGTTTCGGGGATGCGGGAGGAAAGCGGAGTGCCCGGAGAAAAGCCACGCAGGCACGGGGAGAACATGCAAACTCCACACAGGCGGGGCCCGGGGATTGAACCCGGGTCCTCAGAACTGTGAGGCTGACGCTCTAACCCGTCGCCCACCGCGCCGCCTATTGTTCGTATGTTGAACAGGTTTCTTTTGTTTTTTACAAAAAGAGTGACGGTGTGAGGAGGGCTCAAAAACTTTCAAGCAGCAATGTAAACTTGAAGTAGTACTTCTAGAATGTTGTCTGCGGTTCCATACGATGCGGCAATTAGCAGATCAGGAGGAATTCGGGGGAAAGATCAAACCCAGAAGGCCCACAGGCAAAACAGCCTCGGCCTCATCGCTGTGCGTCCATTTCCTGAACCGCTTATCGTCGCTTGGCTCGCGGGCATGCTGGAGCCTATCCCAGCTGACTTTGTGCGAAAGGCGGAGTACACCCTGAACTGGTCGCCGGTCAGTCACTGGTGTCAGTCACCAAACATTGCGGCAGCATCGAGGCTTCAATTTGACGCATGGATGTGCTTAACATTTGACTGAGCACTCTTCAATTACTCAAATGAATTTACAAAACGTTTTTTTTTATCGTTTTGTAATCATTACCACTATATTTTTCAGTGACAGTATGTTTTGAGAACAGAATAGTGATACCGGTTAGAAACACAGTGCTATAAAACAAGGTTTTCATTCGTTGTTTACCAATACACGCAGAGGAGAATTGTATTGTGTAAGAAAAAAGAAAATCATGAAGTGGAGACACATTTTCATCAGACACCAAT
This sequence comes from Phycodurus eques, assembly GCF_024500275.1. Lineage (NCBI taxonomy): Eukaryota > Metazoa > Chordata > Actinopteri > Syngnathiformes > Syngnathidae > Phycodurus > Phycodurus eques. The sequence goes on from NC_084539.1 coordinate 2,897,991, forward strand.
AATATTCCTGTCATTCTTCGATATGTTTTTCATGATTATCATCACTTTTGAATAATGAAAACCTTTGACAGTGAGAGGGTTGAATTTCCTTCCAGCGAGGCACGAGATATCCGTCCACTGCAAATGGCGACAGTTTTAGTCGCAGGTCATTTGTTGGACGTAACGTGCATGACGTTGTTATTATTTCCCATCTGACTTAAGAGATGCTGGTGGGAAGCTGATCACATTTGACCATGAAGGATTCCAAAACGAAAGCAATGAAAATATGGAGAAAAAAAAAGTGAAATCCATCCTGAACTACATTCACTAAACTAACCACAGAATACAATTTTGCGTCATCTGCAGTTTAGTGAATAGCAGGCGCATCCCTCGGAACATCCACACGCGCTGAAGATGGAAAGCAGAATGAAGGATAGGGAGGGCCGACGCGAGTCCTGCAAGCCAGTAACCCGACTCCGGCGTTGCTGCACGCGGGAACCGTTTTGAGAGCTGAAAATGGCCGAACTCCCGCGAAGGCGCTTAAATCAACCATCCAATACATGAAGCAGGCCCGTTCTTTTTCGAAATGTAACCCTGTGCTATCTGCTGAACACTGAGTTGCTCCTGATTGCTAACACCATCGGTGCGTTCATGAGTTATTAAGTTCCTTTCATGGCAACATATGCCGCTAATGGTGAAATAAGGTGACCATTTGCCATTTGATGGGAAAAGGCAATATTGATATTACAGGACAGTTTAAGTATAGATACACAAATGATGATATTTACTGATGAAAGACCTTGCACAAAGCATGATAAAAAGAGTACTCCCGTTTTTGGGAAGGCTCGCTTGATAAATAAGTTAAAAGGTCTCATTTGATGATGATTATGTGCAGTCGATAGATTTAAAAATTGTGATTTAAAAAAAAAAAACCTACAAGATGAATGACTGGCCACCAGCTTTTCCTTTAGCGGTTTATTGTTTCCTCACATATATCTGGTGAATATGACATATATCCCATATGTCCCAACCCTTTATATAACCAGTTTATTTCTATGCGAACCTTTTTTTTCATGTCTTTATACAATGCAGTGCTCTTTTTCATAACACAACAAATAGCGGTGCTTTGGAACAGACAATTCAAGCCATTTCAATGGGGAAATTTGACACATCAGTAAAATGAGTCACGAGCTTGGTCGCGGAGCAAATTAAGCTCGCACCACTGTTATTTGTTCTTTTGGGGACTTGGAATCGCGAGATTTTTATTTGAATTTTTTTGGGGAATCCTTGTTTCAGTACCTTTGTTTGCCTTTTTGCAAATATATTTGGCTTGCATGGCCTGCTTCCCTGCACTTGGGTCCACCTGCCTTGCTGCCCGCACTCCACCACAACGAATCGTCGTTGCGGTAGCGTCGGTAACAGTAATATACAATAGCATGTGAAAGGGAACAACACGTCAGCGGGACCGTGGCTAATAATAGTTTTATTGCTATTTGTGGTTAGTAGTTGGTCTCCGGCGCTCTGGAAGCAGGAGAAGCATCTTCATGGGGGAGAGAAAGGAGAAAGATTTGAGTGAGATGCATTGAGCATGTGAAGTGGGAGAACCCGAGCTTGGGAAAACAGCGACTTTGCCAGCTGTTGGGATCATCTGTTCAGCTCGAAAAGGTTTGTTCGCATTTGGAGTGAGTTCTCTGTTTGTTTTCAGTCCTTGAGAGAGTTTATTTTTGTGTCCAATTGCCATTGTTAACTTACTTTCACATTATCAATCGGAAATGCTAATGTGCTTGGCAAAAACGGTGCCTTTTCTTCTTCATCTCTGTGTCGCGTCTCAGTCATTCAGGTCATGTTAACCCACATCGGTTGAATGTAGGCAACTCGGCTGTGCTTGTTTGTTCAATTTGTTGTCTTTTTTTTTCTTGTTTTCTGAAAAATGACAACAATGACTTTGGCAAATATGCTACAGGCTCACGATATTTACATTACGTGAATAATTGTCTCGAGTATTGGTTCAATACTGGTTCCCAGGGTGCTCAGACATCCAATTCGGTGTCCACGTAGAGACAGTACCTGTATGCTCAATAGACCTTGCACCCTTCAACAGAAAAGGTTTGTGCTGTTGAGTATAGTGTTTACAGCTGCCATGTTATTTATGAACTTGTATTGCTGTGGGCCTTTATTCTGCAGACAAAAGGATAGGAAGGATCACAGAATAAGACCCCATATCAAACTGTGATGAGAGCCAGTGCTACTGCGGGAATTGAAACTAGCACGAGCGTCATTGAGTGCCTGCATACAACAAGAATACAAGAAATGACCGAAACTACCTATCACCACCTTTGACAACTTTGTCGACACAACAGGTGGGAATTATAGGGTATACAAAGCTTTGATCTCAAACTGATGTCCTACGACCATGCCATAAAACATCTCAAAACTAATAAGAAGAATGTGGAAAATCCAGGGGTAGATAACTCATACATGAAAGGAATTTCGATAAAGCATTCCAGGACCAAATGAGGTTTTATGTCAAAGCAACAAATGAAAGTGTGATAGTGTTGTTGATCTTGCAAGTAAGGGGAGTCTGAAATCCTCCCTGGAGTGTAAACACTGGTGTCATTGGGAGCAATCTGTCTGTCACACATGGTCGATCATCCGTGTGTGCGTGTGTTGTGTGCATACGTGTGTGTCCTGAATTGTGGATGAGCTTCACAGCTCCACAATAGAATGACTCTGCAGACTAGCGTCAGTTAGAGACCAGCTTCTCAGCAAAATGGAGGTATAACAGTCGAGTTGGAACATGTCCCTAACAGACAGGAGTGCGCGATAAGACTGCCAATACGGCTCCGGGCATTGAGGTAAAGAGATGCTCAATGACAATAGCTTTCAACAAAAAAGGGGCGTGAGCAGCGGGTCTCTGTGTTTCTTTATACTCGCGAACGCGCTGACGTCACTGCGGCTGTCCCGCGCGCCGTTGGCCTTTATAGTCGAGCGTAACCCACGGGTGCAGTTTTGAAAACGTACTGCAGTTCTCCTCCGAGTCGGGGGGTGTCGCCACGGCCGGTATTGCCTAGGATGCCACAGTCCGCGGCATTCTACGCGCAGCGACATTTCTGGCGGCGTGCGCGTCAAGTGACGCAGAGTGTCGGTCACGTGATGCAATGCGGGCGCGGGAGTATAACGAGGCCTTTCTACTTTTTTTTCTACTCTGCTTTAATACAGGCAAGATACTGCTCTCTGTGACGCCTGCGATACTGCTCTCAAAAACGCGACCCCAAAAACTCAAGGGGATACTTTATATTGTAAAGCCATTCGTCTACGAGGTCAAAAACCGCCCTTGGACGGAAGTGAAAAAAATCCCGTCACAATATCCATCCATCCATCCATCCATCCACCCATCCATTTTCAACACCGCTTATCCTGGTTAGGGGCGCGGGGCGCTGGAGCCTATCCCGGCTGACTTCCGGCGAAAGGCGGACAAGACCCTGAACTGGTCGCCAGTCAGTCGCAGGGCACCCCGTCACAATAATTGTTTCATATTTGTCGATATCGTTTTATATCAGGATACGAAACTGCTATTTTTTTTTTTTCAATCTTAAATGTCACCTGAGATTTGACCATATCAAAAGGTTATTCTTGATTTCAATATTTCTTTTCCATCAAAAGGCGAACATGACATGGAACATTATGCAATTGTGTCCGACAAATGAAACATGCGCCGTCTATTTGAAATCAAAATCCTAAATCTGACGATGCAAAAGCTTCCACCTTTTCCAGTTCCAATTGACACCAACAATTTACAGGGAATTGGTAACGAGGGTCCATTACTTCAGCCGTCCACTCGAATCACGACTTTTCATCTGTTGCGATACAATAAGCGACTGCATTTGGGATATCTATGTCTATCTACTGTACGTCAGTCTAATTGTCACATCAGTGTCTGTTTGATGTTTACCGTAAGGCGTGGCGCTGGCCAAAGCAAAGTCTTGCAGGTGGCACTGCTTCAGGTGGTTGAAACTAAGTTTTGTGGTATTCCCTGTCTCTGTAGGAACATACACTTGACATCATATGCAGCGCACACTACTCGGTTGCCTGTCAAATAACAAAACAACTCAACACGACCAAACATTTCTGGCCTTAACAATCAGCAACGTAAATCATTGGGACTTGACTGTGTTCCCATCGTTTCTTCCAAGGAACACTCGTGTTGTTGTTTTTTCCTGAGTTACACACATTTGCGGCTGTTGCAACCGGCTTCTACTGTACTGTGTGCGTCCCCCAACTTGGCCTGGCTTTATTTCGTCACTGGCTATTCTTATTGTCTGTTGAAAAACTGTCAAATTCAATCTATCGAAGTCTTTCGGCAGCATCTCGTGTCTATGGCGTTCAAGTTACATAGTTTGCGATATACTGTGTATCTGTGTATCAATATATCGTTTTACCGCCCAGGTCTAACAGACATATTTTGACGACATAGCTGCTGTGCAGCGAGACCCGGAGGAAACCAAGAGAAGAGCGCCGCGTCTTCACCGCTCCTCGACTTGCGGTCGAGTTTCGCTTGCAGCGCACACTCGCAGCTGAGCTCAACGGAACTGAGAAAGAAACAAATCGGTTCATGAATATGTTTTCATTTGAACGCATGCTTCGTGAACGCCACAGCACGACTCGAGCCCCGTCTACCGCTGCACCTGAACATCAAAGAAAATGGTGCACAAATGTGCAGTGACACACTTGAACTTGCTGCACTTTCACATTTTCAGTCAACATGAGCACCCCTTGTTAAGTGTGTCATATTTTAACGAGTTACATTATTGGCTGCCAGAGGCGTGTTAGATCCCCACCGGCGGCCATCAAATTCATACTTTACTGTAGGCCAAACTCACAACCATTTGTTGTAATGGAGAAGCGCAAAGATAATCACAACACGGTGAGGACAAGAGCCGCTTGTCTTAACTTTGTTTTAAGAAACCAAGGCATCGCGATATAATGAACATAATGGGCGCATTCACAAACCATTGTAAGAAAAAGAAAATTCTGAGGCCGCCCCCACATACCCCGAAAGTCAACCAGGAAGTTGAAATGAAAAAAGAAAACTGACAATGAAAAAACTAAAAGCACTGTATGTCTGTATGGAGTTGTTGTGTTTTTTCATGTTATGAGATAACTACAGTATATTGTAGTGTAGAGGTGCGGAGTTGTTTGAAGATGTTGTTTTTGGAAGACAAAGTCTTACGAGTCTGTGTAAATGCAGTGTGTTTTGAAGATTTTTGTTTTTCTGCAAAGTTTCATTCGTAGCGAAATGAAATAGGGAACTGGAATAGGCTTAAGCTTCCCCGTAGCTAACCCTGCCCAGTGGAAAAGGTATCCCAAAAAAAAAAAAAAAATGCCGGATGGGCTTGGACGGAAAGTGCAAAGAATCTGACAAAATGACTACACTCCTCACATTTTTGTAAATATTTGATTTGATCTTTTCATGGGACGACACTGCAGAAATGATGTAAAGTAGTCAGTCGACATACAGCTCGTTCAACAGTATACATTTACTGATCCCTCAAAATAACTCAACACAGAGCCATGCGTGTCTAAACTCCTGACAGCAAAAGGCAGTAGTGTATCCATGTCACCGGGGTACCGGTTTAATACTCGTTGCAGTCGGCACACCAAGTACTGTACATACTTCTCAGTCCGTTCCGTCTGGAATTGCTACTTTGCATTGTTTTTCGGCTTTAAGAGAGACATTTTGTAGCCTGTGTTGTTTCGCAACGTTTGCAGCGAGTGTCGATGTAGTCTCATCTTGTTTGGTGCGTTTTTTGATGTTTGGATTTTGATTTTGAGCCAATAGATCCTTTGTGCACATTTACGGCAAGTCCACTTGGACAAACTTGTCATCATGCGTTTTTTTGCATCGCCCTGGTTTATTGATCACTGGAAACACACCCGTTACAACACGTTACATCAATTTAAATTGGTAAATATCAAATTCAATTTCAAGTGGCCCACTAGTTAAATAGGCCTGGTTTATTATGTTGGACGGGCGGCACGGTGGACGACTGGTCAGAGCGTCTGCCTCACGGTTCTGAGGACCGGGGTTCGATCCCCGACCCCGAGTGTGTAGAGTTTGCATGTTCTCCCCGTGCCTGCGTGGGTTTTCTCCGGGCACTCCGCTTTCCTCCCACATCCCAAAAACACGCATGAATCGGAGACTCTAAATTGCCCGTAGGCGTGACTGTGAGTGCGAAAGGTTGTTTGTTTGTATGTGCCCTGCGATTGGCTGGCAACCAGTTCAGGGTGTACCCCGCCTCCTGCCCGAAGTTAGCGGGGATAGGCTGCAGCGCTCCCGCGACCCGCGTGAGGAGAAGCGGCTCGGAAAATGGATGGACGGATATTATGTTGGATGCCATTTGAGAAAAGTACAATTTAATATATTGTAGTGTCGAGGAAGTTGATGCTGGAGTCCCCAGCATGCTGAGCGTCTTTGTGTAAATGGTTGACTTATTGATTGACTTTATTGTTGATGTTCGATGTTAATTATTCCCGAGTAGTCGTAGTAGTAGTAGTAGTTGACATTGTGTGTTTATCCACCTCGTTGATGTTATTATTGTTCACTAACTGTTGGTTTATGTATTCTAGCACCGTGACTTTTATCATGACCTGTCTCGTTGTCACCCGTGCAGTCTCGTGGGTAATGCGCGTCATTGCTCTTTGGAGCATATCGTCATCGAAGACACGGTGCCGCTAGGTCACTTGCAACGCACGTGCCATAGTTCACAGGAAAAGCAACCTGCCAAAGTGGCTATTGGAAGAGGCAACGGTACTAGCCGCTGGCTAATCGGCCGGCGTTAACGTAAAGCCTCTTCCTCGTCCCGGTTGAGGATGCCGCCAAGCGACCTGCTTGTCCAGTCGATCACTTTCTTTAGCAAGGGAGCGGACGTCTTATTGGCGTCCACGAGGTAGTTGCCTTGTTAAAATGCTACCCTGTGGCCCAGTTTCAGAAGGCCGGGGGCATTGGCATTCGTGGGTCCCTCATCGATCCATCCATTTTCTAGACCGCTTATCCTCACTAGGATCACGGGTATGCTTCAGCCTATCCCAATGAAATCATACATCAGAATCAGTCTTTTTTGACATTATACAATGTACATCAAAATGCGTGTGCCGTTCCATTAGTGCAAAAAACAATTATATGTATGCTGGTCACTTCACAATAAGCAGCAGTTTGGCAAATAGTGAACAATTCTTCAAGAATGAGGCCAAAGGGTGTTTAATGCCACCCTCAGTTGAAGTTTACCGTTAACTTAAACACAAAAAAATGGAGCATTACAAAATGAAAATGTTGGAAAATGCCATTGACGTGGTCACGATTGCCACTGATAATTGCCGTTTTATAACGTAATAAGTAATGAGTCCCTGTCAGTGAAAATAAAAATGCCTTATGAATTTGCCACCATTTGTAAGTGTTGTTAAACAAGCCTGCCAAATTTGAATGAATGAAAAAAATCGGCGAGTATCTGAAATCAGGCTGTGGGCGTGTTTGCTGAATGCGCTGAAAACACGGCCGCTAAACTTTCCACTGTCACTCAAATATGTTTGTATGAAGGTTTTTACTCCAAGTACCACCGAAACAAATCCTTAGCAAGTACCACTATCATGACCATCATTAAAATACATGAGTGTAATATGCTTTAATAAGCCAAAAACGCGACGGGGCATTTTGTATGTTGAATGTTATTGTAAGGATTAAAGACTGAAGTGGATTCATCCACGCGCACGTAGAGTTGAAGTGGAGTGAAGTAGGTTTGAAGAAATCTCACTTTGTTTGTTTTTTGAAATTAGAATATGGAAAGAAAGATCCAGCGGTTTTAATCATATTTTGTTTATTTCAGAACACACAATTGGACCAAAAATAGAATACACGTCAGTCTCTGATCTATGTTGCAGAAACCACAACTCGCAATCACAACTCAGCTGATGCAGTTGCCAAGGAGGGACAGGTGAGATGATGTCATTGCTCTCCAAGAAGGAAGAGAGGGCATGTAAGATGCTGAAAAAGAGCAGAGTGGGGGAGGATAGGATGTGTGCTTCATCAGCAGCCATCAAAGCATTTGCTCATGAAATATTGAAGTTGGTCGGCTGGTTAAGATGAAATTGAAACACTTCGAAGAAAGGACGACGACGAGGAAAAGATGAGAAGTAGAAGAAAGATAGAATTCAGCTTGAAAAGGGTCATTTTTCAGGGTTCGAATGCTTGCAAACTCCACACGGGCGGGGGCGGGGCCGGGGATCGAACCCCGGTCCTCAGAACTGTGAGGCTGACGCTCTAACCAGTCGTCCACCGGGCCGCCTGTTTTTTCATTGTTATTATTATTTTTTTCTTCCTCCCATCATCGCACGTCTGGCACGAAATCAGAATTAGACATTTAGACCTGCGGCCTCAACACGCTGCTTTAAAATTCTGTGTACAAATATTTGATAATAAGTGACAATGTGTACGTTTAATTCGCTGATTTGAATGGAGTCCACTTTCATGGCACCTAACCTCTGGCGTTCTTTTCTTCCGTTCCTGACGCAGGCCCTCCTGTTTGCATGTTCACCCCGTTCCTTGCGTGGGTTTTCTCTGGATATCCCAGCTTCCTATCCCATATTCCTAAAACATGCATGTTAGGTTAATTGTAGACTCTAAATTCATAGGTTGGAGAGTTAACGCTTTGTATCATGTACCTGCGATTGACTGGCGACCAACCCAGAGTGCACCCCACCCCTCACGCAAAATCAGCTGAGATAGCTACACCTCACCCGAATGAGGACAAGCAGTAGCGAAGATAAATGGACGGAGGCTCCAGTGGAATAGATTTCAGAGTGACTTCAAGACCAATCAGTCATAAAGGTTTTGTTGGGAGTTCTCCACCTGACCAAAGTGTATAAAATCAAGCACCTCGGCATGCAGATTGTTTTGACAAACAGTTGTGAAAGAATGGGTCGCTCTCAGGAGCGCAGTGAATTCCAGCGTGGAACTGTGAAAGGTGGCCACCTGTGCAACAGGTTCAGTCATGAAATTTCCTTCCTCCTCCTATTAGAAGAACGTAGGAGCGTTTGGGAACAACCGCAACTCAGCCACGAAGCGGTAGGCCGCGTAAACTGAGCGAGCGGGGTCAGCGGCACCCGAGGCGCATAGTGCTGAGAGGTTGCCAACTTTCTGCCGAGTCAACCGCCACAGACCTCCAAACCTCATGTGGCCTTAAGATCGGCTCAAGAAAAGTGTGCAGAGCGCTTCGTGGAATGCGTTTCCATGGCCGAGCAGATGCATTCAAGCCATACCTCACCAAGTGCAACGCAAAGCGTCGGATGCAGTGGTGTAAAGCACACCGCCGCTGGACTCAGCAGTGGAGTCGCGTTCCGTGGAGTGACAAATCACGCTTCTCCATCTGGCAATCTGATGGACGAGTCTGGGTTTGGCGGTTTCTAGGAGGACGGGACTTGTCTGACTGTATTGTGCCAAGTGTAAAGTTCGGTGGAGGGGGGATTATGGTCTGGTGTTGTTTCTCAGGGCCTGGGTTTAGCTCCCTAGTTCGAGTGAAAGGAACTCTTGAATGCTTCATCACACCAAGAGATTTTGGACAATTCCATGCTCCCAACTTTGTGGGAACAGTTTGGAGCTGGGCTCTTCGTCTTCCAACATGACTGTGCACCAGTGCACAAAGCAAGGTCCATAAAGACATGGATAACAGAGTCTGGTGTGGATGAACTTGACTGGCCTGCACTGAGTCCTGACCTCAACCCAACAAATCACTTTTGGGATGAATTAGAGCGGAGACTGAGAAGCAGGCCTTCCTGTCCAACATCAGTGTGTGACCTCACAATTGCGCTTCCCATAAACACATTCCTACACCTTGTGGAGAGCCTTCCCAGAAAGGTTGAAGCTGTTATAGCTGCAACAGGTGGACCGACATCATAGTGAACCCTACGGATTAGAAATGTGATGTCATTTCAGTTTATAGGTGAGTCAAGGCAAGTGAGCAACATTTTTTGGCAATATAGTGCATTTTTAAATGATTGATTTTCCTTGTCAAGGCTGTCATGTTGGGAAAGGGCTTTTCATAGGAAGCATTGTTTTCTACCTCCACTGTGCCATTTAAACAGGGGTTCTTGCTCCCCTACATGAACTGTACTACATAAAATGTAGTAGACCTTGTTTTATATTTTCACTATTAAGGGAATTTGTTATTATGCAATCCCAGATCACAAAACTTAAATGAGAACTCACAAGTATTGTCGATCCTGACAGAAATGTTGGAGCAAATGGACAGAAATGTTCAGACGTAGGCGGCACAGTGGACGACTGGTCAGCACATCCGCCTCACAGTTCCGAGGACCGGGGTTCACTCCCCGGCCCCGCCTGTGTGGAGTTTGCGTGTTCTCCCCGTGCCCGCGTGGCTTTTCTCCTCCCACATCCCCAGAAACAAGAAAACATGCGTGGTAGGTTGATTGAAGACTCGAAATTGCCCGTAGGTGTGAATGTGAGTGCGAATGGTTGTTTGTTTATATGTGCCCTGGCGATTGAACCAAGGTCAGCTGGGATGGGCTCCAGCACGCCCGCGACCCTTGTGAGGTATGCGGCTCAGAAAATGGATGGATGTTCAGACATAAAAAAGAATAAATAAATAAACCAAAACAAGATTAAGCTGTGGAGTAAGCATGTTTTTGTTTTTTAGTCACCTTAATTGCATCTTCCTAATATCCTGTCAAAACAATTAACATACTTAAGTAACAACTTATTGTACAGTAGTTCGTTTGACTGACTTCTGCGCACGTGTCTGTCTTGCGTGTATGTCGCTGACCTCTGTTAGCTCAAGCTTCACACTCATGCTGGCAATAATTATATTTCTAATTTCCCCAGAACTGCTACACGCCCTCACACGCAGGTTCCCCTGGGAGCAATGTTCAAGCTGCTAAGCTACTCCGAATCATTTTAACTCCAACTCTTAACTCTACAATAGTTAAGAACCACAATTATAATGCAGAGAAGATTATGTTCTTTATGTTGTTAACACCAGCTCACCTCCTCCAGGGAGGATTAGGGAGCAAGGAGTTGAGCAAGAATAAGTGGTGTACTTTGAAAACTACAAAAAAAATAATAATAATCATACATTTTTAAAACATGATTTGGAGGGGGGGTCTTACCCACCACAAACAACCAAATCATTTTGGGGGGTCTTAAGAACATTGGGGCCGCTGATAATAGTCACACAAAAAGCAGACACAAAGTAAAGCTTTTCGTATGCTAACAAGAGGCACAGTTGGATATTGTTTGTGATAGTTTTAACAGTCATGGAGAAACAAAATATAGATGTATTATTTTCCCTTGATTTGGCATTCAGTAAGGAAGATATAAAAACATGTTTTGTGTTAAGATACACCTGCTTGACACACGGATTTGCTCAGTCAGCATGTGACAGTTTCATCCATGCATTTTCTATAGCACTTATGCAGCCGGCCTGCCCATTTCATTTTCTATTTTAAATTGGGTGACATGTTATCTCATAGAAATTCAAGTCAATGATTCAAACAATACCATTCATTTTCTTTTGTCGGTGTATGTAAATCACCAATGGAGGGGGCGCCAATAGTATAAATCTCGCCTCGGGCGCCACGTTGGGGAGCGCTGGCTCGAGTCATCATCGTCAAGCAGAAAGAGAAGTTTTTGCCCCCCTCTATTATGTCATCGTAAGTTATCTTAACTTTAGGGTATGCCAATTTGTTGTGTCGATCATTTTCTCGAATGTTTCAATTACCTGTTGTGAAAAAAAGTATACATTGTTAACGTTTGATTTGATTTGAACAACTTTAGTTGGCAAAGTTCCAGTAAAATACTGCAGGTGGTTTTCGCTTGGCAGCCCAACATGTACTGCATTTCCATCTGAGCTATGACCACCTTTAAGGTTCAGTTCAGTTCAGTTTGTAAGCCCTGCATGTGATCAAATCTATCCATCGTAATCCATGTTATCATGGAATGGCAATTTTTTTAAGCCAAGGCTTTAGAAGGAGATTCCAGATACATTTATGCTCATGTATGTTGACATGCCTCAGGCATGCTGCTGCATACCGAGGCAAAGCCTTCAAAATTTTGGTGGCTCTCTTGCATTGGGATTCAGCGACGTCTCCCGTTCGGCATTGTTTATTCGGTGGAGAGCCTGAGAAAGGTTTTCCCCCACATATGTCACCTTTGGGAGTTATGGAGATTTTCAACATTGTTTTTCAGTAAGTAATAAATCCATGTCATGGGGAAAAAAACATATTTCCCTGAGATGAGTCTATAAAACTACAATTTGGTTCCAATCCAAAATACGCTTGTTCACCCTTGGCTGGACTGACATTTATGCTAATAGAGTTTTCGGAATGAGTCTCAGTTTTAGTGCACAACATCGTTTTCCTTTTGTGCAAACAGTATGTACACGTTTTGCAATCCAATGTCGAAGTAAATAAGAGTCCTGTTTTCTTTCAAGTCTTGTGTACAGTAAGTTTTGATTATAGGATGGAAAGAGACCTGCCTACAGATGACAGCCGCTTGTTCAGAACTTGCACCGTGGGGACTGATTGAGCATTTCAGCCCAACCTCAGCGCAATCCCAGCACCGCTGTTTGTCGTCTTTCAATTCAGGCTATTGTGAGAATGCAATCTTACTAGGGTTTCATCATGATCCTACGTAGCTTCATACGAGCAAAACAAACCCGCAAAACAGAAAGCCAGCGCACCGTGATATATGGAATCATATACCAATAAACTTGAACAGTTTAAACTTCAAACGTTTTCATCTTGCACTTCCAAAATATTTTACCGCAAGAATCATTTTTACAGCCATCTTGAAATCAACAAAGGGATTTATCATGCAAAAAAAACGTCTGCGTTATTTAGAGGTTGGGCGGCACGATGGACTACTGGTTAGCACATCCGCCTCACAGTTCTGAGGACCGGCCCCGCCTGTGTGGAGTTTGCATGTTCTCCCCGTGCCTGCGTGGGTTTTCTCTGGGCACTCTGGTTTCCTCCCACCTCCCCCGGAAGAAAAGAAAACATGCGCGGTAGGTTGATTGATTGGTTGACTCTAAATTGCCCGTAGGTGCGAATGCTTGTTTGTTTTTATGTGCCCTGCGATTGGCTGGCGACCAGTTCGGGCCGTACCCTGCCTCTCGCCCGCAGTTTGCTGGGATGGGCTCCAGCAAGCCCGCGACCCGCGTGAGGAGAAGCGCTGTGGGAGACGGATGGATGGATAACCGGGTAAAAGACCAGTTCAAACACAACATCTCTTTTGCAACGGTGACCTGGCCAAGAAGGCAGCAAGCTAAATGTCAAGTCCAAGTCACATTCACACTCACATTCACGTTCATTTCAGCTGTTTGTTTTCACCTCCCATCTCAAAAAGATACAAAAATAAATCAGTTGCGTTGTACAAAATCGAGGTCACATTAATGGTGGAGAGTTTTAAAATGATTTATCTTGGTCAAAATTCTTTCACAACACAAAAACCTGCCATTTTTTATATTGACTGCTGAATTTGCCCTAATTTGTTCTTCTACAAAGATTGTATGTACTATGTTTTAGTGTACGTGATATTGTTCAGCAATATCTGAATTTGCACACCCATGTTTTATTCACGCATCTGTCCGTTTTCCATAGCGCTTCTCCTCACCAGGGTCACGGGCGTGTTGGCGCCTATCCCCGCTGGCTCTGGGCGACAGGCGAGTTACCCCTGAAACAGCCAATTTAAATGAGCTCTACCAAATCTGTGCAGAAAACTGATCAAATAACCAGACAGAATTATGCCAGAAGTTTATCGATGGCTACAAAAAGCATTTGGTCAAGGTCAAATTTGCAAAGGGACATTTATTCAAATATGACTGGTTGTGTATGCATATGCAGTATTCGAGCATACTATTGTAATGTCGACCGATGTGGATTAGACTGCTTTTGTTGTCATTACCGTTAAATTCTGAGAAAATGAAAAAAAAAATCCCAGCTGTTTGGAGAAGCATTCTAAGTAAAGGCCTCTTTATACTCCCGCGCTCGCGGCAAAATGCCCGCCTCCGCCTGTGTGGAGTTTGCATGTTCTCTCCGGGCACTCCGGTTTCCTCCCACATCCCAAAGACATGCATGCTAGGTGAATTGACAACTCTAAATTGCCCGTAGGTGTGCATTTGAGTGCGAATGGTTGTTTGTTTGTGTGTGCCCTGCGATTGGCTGGCAACCGGTGCAGGGTGTACCCCGCCTCCTGCCCGACGATAGCCGGGATAGGCTCCGGCACGCCCGCGACCCGCGTGAGGAGAAGCGCCTCAGAAAACGGATGGATGGATGGATGGTATTCGGGTTTGGTAGTCGTTAAGTTAATGCAAAAATGTGTATGTGACGTTCAAACACACAGGCATTCAACGATTCAAGTGTAACAGAGATTTAGGGCTTCAAAGATTAGTCAACTAGTCACGACTACGTCAACGATCGAAATTGTTGCCAATTAATTTAATAGTTTACCTCATCATTTTTTTCTTTTTTGGTCTTCTCTCAAAAGTGCCTGAATCATCCATCTTGTTCCCCTGTTGTCTGCCTTAATGCCGTGAGTAGTAGCGGTCATCTGGGTTATGGCAGGTGACGTCCCCGGAAAACCGACAGCTAACCGGCGTTAGCAACGGAGCCAGGAAGTTTGAGCATTTCACCAAAAAATACTACATCGGTCAAACCTGCGTGACACAAGGTGCATTTCATAGCAGCACGGCAGTGACACGGGAGCATCGAAAAAGGAAGCACGTTGTGGTTGATTCAATTTCTGACGAAGTGGGACAGTCATCTCAGTAGGCTATTTGGCTAGTGAGCTGCTAATATTAGCCTCGATGACAGTGAGCTACTTGCCGAAAGCTGTCAATGTTCAAATTAGCTTAAGCGTGATGATGACGATTTCAGCCTTAGCACGCAGGTCATGTGTTTGACGTGACGTGATGATCACACAAATGAATAGACGATGCGTATGCTGTAGCAGGCCGTCTTAGCGATGCGTAGCGATGCGGCCACTTTGGCGGGGGCATTGCTCTCATCACTGGCAATGCATGCACTGTACTTTGAAAGTAAATCGGAACCTACTCATTTCTAAGATGACTTTCATGAGATATTGTGTTATTAATACAATTTTTTTTTTTTTTTTAAAAAAGGAGCTCCCCAAAAATCTTGCCTAGGAAAGGTTATTCCCAGTGACCTTGTGATCGTACATGGTTGTGCATAGTTTTGGGTTCCATTTTAAAGTACACGAAACATTTAGAGCTAAAAATGTAAAAAGTATCGCTTTCATTTTTAATTCATACATACACAGTATACTGTATAACCATGTCAAGAATGCTGGCACAAGTTGATTAAAAGTTGAACGTACTATTACCAGATCAACATTGTAAGTAAGAAACTGTTGTGAATGTTCTACGTGGATAAATAAAGGTTAGCTGGAAGCTACTGATGGTTGTATAGGAGCAGCTGCTCGGTGATGCAATACAGTGCAATTTACATGTCGCTGGTGTCGGGCGGAATCCAACAACCTCCAAAACGGTCTCTTTTCAGGAAAGCAAGAACATGGCATGTACTGCACGTTGAGCCATTAACAAAGACAGCAAGCCATTTGCGACACTTGAAAACATATGGAATTGACCGAATTTGGATTGTGATGTGATTTGTTCAGAAGTCTGATGGCATGTGGGTAGAAGCTGGTTTTTTTTCCAAGTCTTGTTCTGTCCGTGATGCTCCAGTTGAAAGAATTGTGAAAAGTGGTCTCTGTCTCTGATGATGTTCTGCGCCATCTTTGTGGCACGTCTGTCATCAATGTGGTGTATTGGTGCGAAGGCTACTCCACAGATGCGCTGTGCAGTTTTAATGACACGCTAGAGAGCCTTCCTGTCCTGTACGGTTCAGTTCCCGTACCGTAGTGTAACGGAGTCTGTCAGGATGCTCGCCACTGTGTATCTGCAGTGGCTGATGAGCAGTTTGAGGGGAATTTGGAATTTTCTCAGCTTCCTTAAGAAGTACAGTCTTTGTTAAGCCTCCCTTATACAGTGTAATGTGTTTGGAGTCCTTGTGAAGGTTTTCGCCGTCTCCACCTGAGTCCCACTGATGACAATGGTGCACGCTTCTCCTTCCTCCGTCTCGGGTCGGTGATCGTCATCTTTACAGCATTCGTATTTTCATAGCACCGGGTTACCAGCTGAGCCACCTCATTCCTATAGGTTGTCCCGTTTCCGCGTCATCAGCCAACTTTATGGTGGTGTCGTCCTGGCAGGAGATGCGTTCACGGGTGAGGAGTGTGTACAGGAGAGGGCTGATCACACAGCCTTTGGGGTGCCCATGCTCACTGGTCCTGATGTCCTGGTGCCAACTCTGACTCCAGTGTGTACAGGACATGCCGTCTTTATGTACTACTTTCTCAAGGTACTGTATCACAACTGAGGTAAGTGCAGGGGGGCACTAGTCATTCAGACAGGTAACTGGATGTTTCTTGGGGTGAGGCAGTATGGTGGTGGATTTGAACGATGTCTGCAAACACGCCTGCCAGCTCTCAAGTGCAGACCCTTAGGTCTCCATGGCCTGCTGCTTTCTGGCGGTTAGTCCTCCTGAGAACTTCACACACTTCAGTTGATGCAGGGAGAAGGGAGCACGGAGCTGCCTCGGTTGGCGTCCGTCGGACATTGCTCGATGGCGTTCCGCCGTTAACCGATGAGCAAAATGTCTTCGATAGGTACAAGATAAACAACCCGTAAGCCGCGACATCGCCGAATTTTACTCAGCTTATATTGCTGCATCAAGCGCAAAATAAAGACTTTCTGAAAACATAAAACAGTCAATGCAACCTTATACTCGACATGACTGAAAGTGCATTTATAAAGTCATACAGTGTATTAAGAGCAAATTTAAGCAATTATCAAAAAGAAAAAGAAAAAAGCTTAAACCTAAGTGGAATTCATCATGTTGCTGTGGCAACCCATTTTATTCTCCTTCACTCACACGCACCCACAATCACACATTAGCTAAGTGCTATTTCTTCCTTACAGCCACATCCCCCCTGCTAAAATATCCTGCATACACCAGCAAGGTGAAAACCAGCAAATGTTGTTTTTGTTGTGGTTTGGTGCTGGTGACCCAGCAAGACCAGCATGGCACTACCCTGATGGTTTTGCTGGTGTCACCGGCTGCCAGTGGGGCCACAGCAGCATGCTGGTAGCTGGTGAGTAGTGACACATGTGAAACCAGATCTCAGACTGGCATAGTTGCTAAGGGCAACAGCTATGGGCAATTTAGAGTCGTCAATCAACCTAGCATGCATGTTTTTGGGATGTGGGAGCAAAACCGGAGTGCCCGGAGAAAACCCACGCAGGCACGGGGAGAACATGCAAACTCCACACAAGCGGTGCCGGAGATTGAACCCGGGTCCTCAGAACTGGGAGGCAGACGTGCTATCCAGTCGTAACATAGATTTAAAAAAACAATAACATTGAATAACAATTAACAATACAATCTTAATGTCTCCGGATGTTAATGAGAGGTCAAGAACGTCTGACTTTAAGTTCATCTTTTTGTTTATGTCCATAATCTTTTCGGTGATGTACCGTCCACATCTTGCCACACGAGCGTCCACTGCTGCCTTGTCCAAGTTTGTTTTTTTTGAAGCCACTAGCAAGCTGAGAAAGAAATACGCAACGCTTATCGGTGGATATCTTTAACTGAAGTTGTCGGGCAATCGGAGAAGAGGTTCCCTAAGTAGTAGACAAAAAGAAATGTTGAGAAATAATATACAGTTTTACTCTAATTTGAAGAATTTCTTTGACCACATTTTCTGGACAAAAACATTCATCCAGAAGGAAAAGGTTTTCTGACACCCAAAAAAAAGAAATAAATAAAACATTCTCTAGGACCAATCATCAGATTTTGAAAATGTTCTGGTGTGTAGTACTCAGGCTGAAGTGGCCGTTCCAACCAGACTGTAATGTTTATGAAGTCTCGTCACGTTGCTAATTGCATTCAAACTCATTTACAATCTGACTGAGTCCATCCATGTCTGCAACAGTTGTAATGACAATGTCACCATTTTGGTTTTAAAGGGGAGCTGTTAAGGCTCAACTCATCAAGCAATGGGAGGGGAACAGACTTCTTGCAGAGCTGGAGTACTTTAAACGTGTTTAGCATTTTGATTGTGAAGTGTGTAACCTTTAAGCAATAGCAAACATTAACCAGTGGAGAACTATTTAGGACTGCAGAAGGCTGGAAAATCTTACAATGCAGTCGTCAGCTGTCGTATAGGAACCGCATACCTTTCACAGATTGAATTTTTTGTGGCGTCAGAGGCTGTTTAGAACTCTTTCACAAAGAGGGACTCTTTTGTGTTGAAAAAGAAAATGAAACTGACAAATGAGAAAGCTTCAACCATTTCAAAGAATGCGGTGATAATAATTGTACTATGTTTGTATACTTTAGGATTGACCATCTGTCTGTACGTCCATCTGTCACTGTACAGTCATTTCCTCAGCGACGCGGTCCATTCATGTAAAACTACACGATAGGCATATGCGTAGGTTGAC
Source organism: Phycodurus eques (assembly GCF_024500275.1). Classification (NCBI taxonomy): domain Eukaryota; kingdom Metazoa; phylum Chordata; class Actinopteri; order Syngnathiformes; family Syngnathidae; genus Phycodurus; species Phycodurus eques. The sequence goes on from NC_084539.1 coordinate 2,916,557, forward strand.
AAAGCTACCTTTTTTTCAAGTGATACAATTTGTTGTCGTGAGTCACTGCACTTCTGTCCCGCCTCTACCAGAGGTCGCACATACGGTAGGTGTGCCTGGAATGTGCCGTTGCCCTCAGGTGCAGGTGTCCGAGACAAGACACGCTACAACGCAACGGAATTGCAATCACAACACGTTAAAACCACTACACAGCAACTTTAGGTGCACCGAAAGTGAGTGCCGAGATCGGCACTTACTGGGTCACCGCTGTTATGTATAAATAAATCTAAGATGCTTCGCTCACGAGAATGTATCAGATTATTAGCAGAGGTCATAAGATACCAACGATAACGCATAAACGTAACATCGATTTTGGCCAGTAAACAACTGACAATGTTACAGTGTCCCATTCATAATTGCATTCAAAAGCTGAATTTGAATAACATGCTTGATTATGCTCATATTGCAACATTGCGTGGCGGTCTACTAAATTCCTATGCTGGTCGACCAGCAACACCAGCATCAGACCAGCACAAACCAGCATTAACCAGCTTAGACCAGCAAAAAAAAAAATCAATGCCGGTTGATGCTTGGTTTTTCAGCACGGCCATCGGGTTTTGATACCTGCAATGATGATTGTGTTGTATGACCTGTGTGATTACATCATGATAATCAGTGCCAAGTGCACAATTTACTGTTGTTCATGTTAATGTGTGCACCGGTAACTGCTGAAATCTTGATGTCCATTCCGGTTTTCATTATTGATTTATTTTAAATTGATGTTGACTTATTGCTGCTTGAGTCACGTTGTACTTAGCCGCCAGGGCAGAGACGTGTGCAAAACATTTGCAGCCTTGCTGCTGCTATTTCATGTGCAGTTCAATTTCTAGCGCTATGGGCATCATCAACCTTCTTTGGTGGCATCTGAAAAATGCTAAAAAAAAAAAAAAAAAAACATTTTTTAAAAAACGTTTTTTTAAGAAGACAAACCCAAACACTTGTGCTGCTTTATACGGGCACTGAGCTGACGTCTCATGAAATATGCTGAAGTCCCCAAAGATTTGCAGTAGTTTAGCATCATATGCTGATTTCTCACATGATGTCACGCTTGATTATTATCAAAAGGTTTTTCTACAAACTTTAGATAATCCAATTTTTACGTTTTGGCGATATATTTCCCCTCCGCGAAAGAGGATGGCACAGTCGGTGTGGGTGTAACTGTGAATGTCCGCCCGCCCTCACCTTCCGCAACCCACAGACTTTACTAACCAATCAGAAGAAGAGCAGGCCGGGTCTATGTAAAAGCAACTTGAGACAATTCAAAAGAACCTTTTTCCACAGCATGCCCCCTTTAACTTTCGCAGTTCCAATTCTTTTCGTTCTTCTCAACTCGATGTTCTGTTTTGGAATCATTTATCCAAACGATTTTGCAACATCGTATTTCAATCCATTTTCGACACAACTTGTCCTCGTCGGAGTTGTGGTAAGATGGAGCCTGTCCCAGCTGGAGGATGGAGCTGAGATGCAAATCCTAAACCTCAGAACTGTGAGACAGATGCACGAACCACTCCTACATTTTGCGGCCTTCAATACAATTTTAACATTGTTCAGATTTTCCTGGATTTTTTTTGAACGGGCTTTGTTTTTCGATTGTTTAATGTAACGCTCGCTGTCTTGTGACTTTCCGCTGTGTACCCGGGAGAGATATGGAAATTCCCCTCGGCTTGTATTGCAAATGTGAAAACACAGAGGCTCGATCGCCAAATAGAACAGCTTAAGCTCCCCCGCCTGAGCTTCACGACACGTATCGTGAGGTCAGGTTGTCCATTACAGTGTGAAAGTTCTGCAGGTGACCTGTTGACCCTGAAGATTCTGCCGCTTCAGAGATACCAGCCCTGAAATTAACGACCCTTGTCTCCCTCCCCCGACTGCCTCCTCTTCTTCCTCCCCTTGCTCATCGTTTTATCTTTCATAATCACTTCCTTCAGTTGGTTCATTTCTTCTTCTTTGAAAATCAAATCTTCATCTTCTTGACCTCCTCTCTTCCGACTTTCATCTTCACTCCAAATCATATATCACAATATGCTAAACTCCCCTCCTTTGCTTCGTAAAACTTGTATGGTCATCCCCACATTGTTCAAAGGGGGGGGTTGTAATGGCAAAACAACATACAGGTATGTATACTTTCCTTTTGCCTTTGTGCCACTATATCAAGCAAAAGACCAAAATGTTTAGCCTGAGGCTAAATCATGAAAAATGGAACGTCAAATTTAGTCCCTTAGCGACAAAGCGTGGCAACTCACCGGTGCTGCCGTAGTGACTTTGTTGTTATAGTTAGCTCCTTGAAAAAGAAAAGTGACCGACAACAAATCTGCAACGTCTCGTGGTGTTATTGAAGACTTCTGAAAAAGCTTCGACTCCCTCCAGTGCAAAAAAATCTCCAGAGATTACCCCAGCACATCCAGAGCGGAAATGAGTGCAACTGCGTTCCCCTTGTAGCTTTGACATGATAGTGCTTCTTTGCAGTCCCACGGCTGGACTCCGGCCATCGCTTGCCAACGGTTGATCTTGCTGTCAAAATCATGGGCTGAGAAGCTTGGCGTGGGGGCATTTGTTATGTTCATAAGACAAATCGGGATGACACAATTTTCAAAAATAATTCGGAATGTCGCGCTCACACGTGTTCAGAAAGAAGCAACAAACAAAAGATTGACTTGGTCGTTTAACGTCACTTGATGGGTGGGCAGCTACTCCAGAAATCCCGTTATTTGTATGCAAAAGGAAGCAGTTTGCCCTTGCTTATGGCCAGTGGGCATGGCAGTTCTTTTGAGCGGACTGAATCATTCGAATCGGTTCTTTAAAAAGATTTGTTCAAAAGATCGGTTCGCCAAATCGTTCAGTTCTTTTTCACAAAATCATTCAAGTGCGTCCTCATTCAGATAATGATCCATCGCTGAGCTAAACGTTCACTCAACATGTTCACCGAAGGACTATGCGTTGTTGTTCCCACGTATTGTAAACGAGGAAAGGCGGGGGCATTTTAAAAAAAAACAAGACAAAACTTCAGCTAAATGCTTAGCTACCGATCAGTCTCTCGGCAAGCTCTCGAACACCCGGCTTCGGTTGGGACTCGTGAACATGCGTGCGGCGAGCTCAGCTACCGAACATCGTTCCCCGTCCCCTTACGGGACTTTTCTGCATTCCGCCGCGGCGGACATCGTCGCTGGCGCCAGCGCCCGCCACCCGGGCTTCCCGCTCACCCACTTTACTGTTATTGTCATCTGATTAGTGGAAACGTCTTTGAGTGTCTTGAGAAGCGCGATATACGTTTTATGTATTATTATTGTTCATTTTATTATGAAATAAAAAGCTTTAATAATCGCATTAGAGACACAGAGAGAATATGTATGTGTATGTGTATGTATATACATCCATCCATTTTCTGAGCCGCTTCTCCTCACTAGGGTCGCGAGCGCGGATGGAGCCCATCCCACCTATCATCGGGCAGGAGGCGGGGTCCACCCTGAACTGGTTGCCAGCCAATCGCAGGGCACATACAGACAAACAACCATTCACGCTCACACCTACGGGCAATTTAGAGTCTCCAATTAATGCATGGTTTTTTTTTTTGGGGGATGTGGGAGGAAAGCGGAGTGCCCGGTGAAAACCCACGCGGGCACGGGGAGAACATGCAAACTCCACACAGGCGGGGCCGGGGATTGAACCCCGGGTCCTCAGAACTGTGAGGCTGACGCTCTAACCGGTCGGCCACCGTGCCGCTATGTATATACATTTATTATTAATTGACATCCATTTTAAATCTGTGTGCTTTTTCTGTCTGGGAGAAAACCATAGAATCCGGTGAAAATCTGTTAACTCTATCCGTAAAGACCCTGTTGTCATGTGCGTTACGTCAATAGGAATGGGGACCATCTTGCTGTCAACCAAGACCTGCATCAACATAAAACCTTAACAAAGATAATGATCAGTTTTGACTGACACGGTGACTATCCACCCATCCATTTTTTTTCAACCGTTCATTCTGACCAGGGTCTCGGATGTGCTGGACTGATTGTCAGCCAATCGCAGGGCACACGTAGACAAACATAACGCCATTCATGTTTACGGTTGTAGTTTGCAGTGGTTTAGAACCTTACCGCGTCATACTACGAAAGGTTCCGGTTATCTCATTTTCCCGCACGAGAGAGTAAGCCAGTGTACTCTGGCAATCGAAACTGAACATTATTACCTTTTTAAAGACAGTTTTTCATGCAATTATTGTATTACATAGCATTCGATTTTGCAGGGGGTATATTGTTGTGCGTGCTCGATGAATACCAGATACAAATAAATCGAACTTTGTTGTCACTGTTACGTGAGGATAAGCGCTGTCGAAAATGGATGCATGTCACTGTTACAGGAACAATGAAAATCAACACGGCATCTCCTCACAATTAGCACATTGAAGCAAAAAATAAAAGTCAAGGATCATATCATAATTAGCCCGAGGGTAGACAAAGTTTGGGAGTGTGTCCATATTCTAAGTACGAGTCTACGTTATTGTTGTATATTTATATTTGGGTTTTGTTGTTGATTATATCGCAGAGATGCGGTAGTAATGAGATGTCACTGTGGGTTTGGGAGGGGGGCACAGATTAATTTCACAGCGTGATGGTAAAAGCTGTTTTTGAGCCTCACGGTTCTAGACTTGAATGTCCTGTAGCGTCTTCCGCGGGGAAGGCAGGGGTGGGGAGTGAGTGTCTGATATGAGAATGGTCCTTAATTACTGTTTTTGTGGCTTTCCGCAGGAGTCTGCCAGTGCAAATGTCTCCGAGGGGGAGTCGTGTAAATCCAATCACCCACTCTGCTGCTTTCGCTGCCCGCTGCAGGTCCCTCCTGTCCTTCGCAGTTGGATATATCTAAAATTGCTGAACACATCCTTGCCCACGCCGATTGATTGGTTGTAGCGTGTTTGCCGAACAAAAGCTGAAGAATGTCCAATTGGGCGGTGCGCCACCCTTGATGGATGAACTTTAGACATCCCTCCCAATATTCTATTGTCTGTATGTATGGCTGTAGTCTTTGTTGATGTTGAGCTACAGTCCCACTGCTGGTTAATAGTTGCATCAATTTCTGCAATGAGTCAATTTATCAATTAATTGCAATCGGGGAGGGACTGGGGGGGATCTGGGAGTCATGGACAGACTGGCCCAGTTCATGCGTGCCGTGGAGAGCCAGCCAGCTGGCAACACAAATGTTTTAATTTTATTTTATTTTTTTTATGAATTTGAGGCACAGCGGAAGACGGCTTAGCACATCTGCCTCACAGTTCTGGGGACCCGGGTTCAAATCCGGCCTCGCCTGTGTGGAGTTTGCGTGTTCTCCCCGTGCCTGCGTGGGCTTTTCCCAAAAACAGGCATGGTAGGTTGACCGAAGACTCTAAATTGCCCGTAGGCGTGAATGTGAGTGATACTTTGTTTGCCTGCGATTGGCTGGCGACCAGTTCAGGGTGTGCCCCGCCTCTCGCCCGAAGATAGCTGGGATGGGCGCCAGCGCGCCTGCGACCCGCGTGAGGAGAAGCAGAAGGGGATTTATATAATGCCAACATACGTGGATTTGGATTGTTCGGCAAAGGCTTCCATATTTGCAAGCTGATGTGTTTTTGGTTCCCAGCTGAAAAAATTGGGTGGGATGGTTGTGGTTCAAATGGATTTTGTCACTTTGAGGTTTGAAGTTGCGTTATCTTTGCGGAACGTCGTAAGAAAATTGGACATGGCATATTGTTGGTGTTACCGGGACGGCCGCGTTCATCTGGCTTGAATCCAAAATGCTCCCACGTCGTTTGCGGCCATTTATGCCGCGCAATTCTCTGTAACCGCAGCTGCCGGCTCGCCGTCGGAAAGCTTCGTGTACGCTAGCGCCCGCATTTCGCACGCACGCAGACGCGCACGGTCAATCGGACGGAGGAGGGTCCCGGCGCTTCACTGCCTCCGATTGGTTTCGAGACAACGATGTTTGCGCGCTTTGAAGCCGCGGGAATGTTTGGTTCTTGCTCAAATGACCGCGACCTGCCCGAGCCAATGTGGCACCCGAGGCCGGATTTTATACAGCGCCCCCCTCCATCAATGATTTAAATAAGCTTTCCAAAAAGTCGAACACCAATCATTTGTAACATTGCGTTGACTTTGTAAGACATGGCACACAATTTAACATATAAAAGAGAACATTTTCTTCATTTGATTTCTCTATCGTTACTGCCAAACAAATCATGCGAGTAATGGCTCTTCCAACAGTTAACGACGACTTGACCTGTCATTCTCCCATTTCCCCCGTCTTTCCTTCTTCTTCCCTACGTCCTGGACAGTTTTGGTCGTTTTGACATTTGGGGTCACATTTTCTCTGGGGTCACGTCAATAAATCTGCTCCTACCCCAACAGAGAGCGAGCAGTATACCAATCAGCCAGAAGAGGGAGGATTTGCTGTTATCATTTGTAATCATCTTAATTGAGCGTTTCTTGACATTTGAATCTATGTTGTCTATGTTTTGTATGTTAAAAGTTAGTTGTCAAGTTATTGCAACGAAGTCCTTTCTTTCCATTTCAAATTGGTCACTTGACTCTCTCTCTCTCGCTCTCGTACAGTGCAGACGGTTTGTTTTTTGCTCGCTCAGCTTGCTTCACATCTGTCTACATTTTTTTTGCTGATAAGCTTGTTTTTCTTCTTCTAAAAAAAACTAGAAGCGACTCCTGGATATTTTTAAACCTGTGGGACTGTACTTTTTTTGTAGATAGTCGGTTTTTGCTCTATTCCGATATTTCCTGCTACACTCTCACCACTCCGTAATTAGCACAAGCCTGCTATTAGCAACAAGACCAGCAATCAAGATGCCTCCCTTTTCCACTGAGGCCTATCGCGGACTGGTATAGAGGATGTCAATCCTGGAAACGAAAATCCCCCATCTTGAAGTGGATGTGGATGTAAATGGAAGCCGGCGAATGAAACCACTCTACCGATGTCTCAAAATGGTGAGTTGAATTGTGCTAACGGACAGCCACTTATCTCAACAAACAGGACGGATGTGGACTGTGGAAACAGGAATGGACCATCCAGCAGTTCTGCCTGGAATTTATTGGGAGAGAAGCCCAAAGATATGGGACAACATCTAATAGGGAGGACACACCACCAGCAAATTACAGAGGAATCCGGCTTGCCTGCGTCGCGGGCTGTTTCAACCCCGAGCGAGCGGCTGTGGACGGTCGCGACGGCGAATCGATGCAAACATTGACATCAGACTTACAAATAGATTTGAGCCACTTTTACAAGACTCTGGCCCCACCACCTCTGAAAGGTAGAAAACTAAATCGTACAAGACAAAAACGGCAGCCCAAACATGACTAGTTGGTGATGGAGCTGTCAAGGATGCCAAACGTTTTTGCAGTGAGAAGAACGCCAAAGTACTCTGTTTTACCAATGATGACATGATGTCAAAAAGAAATCCTGGAGATCACACCCAACTGTGAAATATGTCATTATACACGCGGGGGCCCCGGATGTTCTCATGCAGCTATCAGAGGTGTGAAATATGTCATTATACACGCGGGGGCCCCGGATGTTCTCATGCAGCTATCAGAGGTACCGAAGTGAGATTTCATTACAGGCATTTCTGAGCCTTTTTCCTAACCCTCCCTTCCGTCGAATCCACCTGTTCCCGGCCGAACACTCGGGGGCCTGACTCGCCTGCCTCAAACGTGTTCCAGACGCGCAAGTCCAGCATTGCGGTCTACCGCAAGTACGGATTAGTGCAGATTCGGGTTTATATTAACGAGACCAGCAGGAGTCCTCAGCTATACGCATTCGCTGCACGGCCGTTCTGCTCATCTCACGTCACAAATCCCTTCCTTCGCCAATGTTCGTCTGTAACTTGGTTTGGTCTTTTCTCTGTAGAAACCCCTTTTATATTACATTTTCTATCAAATTCACCACTTGCATTGATCGTGTGTGTGTTTGGGTTCGGAACTAAACCTCTGGAAAGTCTAGAACTCCGTTTCGAAAGTGTAGCCACCTTCCGATAAGAGACCGAGTAAAAAGGGTTTGTCGCCACTTCGTTAAACTTGTAAAAATTGACGTGGTGCCCCTCATATGTATCAAATATCTTCATTTATAACGCTGTAACTTAAAATTACAATAACCCCGAAGTGACGCAGGCACCGCTTCTAACTCATCGTTTCCTTCTAAATTAAGCACAATTCGTATTCATGCAACTATCGCTACACAGTCACGACATGTCATTTGTGTTTTGGGATATTCGATCAAATATTTTGTTGATAGTCAAGAGCCGTGAGAAATGCAAAGTTATCAATGTCCTTACACCATCGTTCTCTTGCGAGTTTAATTCCCCGTTTTAAATTGTTGTTTTTTTTAAAGGAATACCATTCAAGCAAGATGTTCCTCATGATTGTAGGCTGAAAGCTGCAGCTGGCTACTAGTGTGGACTGAATGAGTGGCAAACAAAACCAACTATCAACGTGTTCATTTTTGGAACTATGACCTGAAATAGTTCATTTTTGCAACAGTGAACTAACTTCGTCGCGTAGAAAGGGAACTTTCCCAACACTGGACATTGCTTTCATGCCTTCTTCTGTACCATGGGAGCAAACGCGCTGTAATCTGCCATGTCCCATGTTTTATTCTTAGAAAGCTACGACAGACCGTGAAAAGCGATTCCGACCTTATCACAACGGGAGAAATGAATGGAAGCCATCCCGACGTGCCGTGTCTGTCAGCAGGGAATTTACAGGCTTGCGTCGTGTCGCTCGAAACCGAGGAGAACAAATGGCCAATACGTTTTGGGCAAACGGGGCTGCCGTGGCCGCTGGGAAGAAGGAATTCAAGATTTATTGTCATTGATTTTTGGAAGCATTTACCTTGAAGAATTATATATGGCCAGAACAAATGTATGGAAACGAAATCTCCATTGAAACAAGATGAGGCGCAGGCACCAACAGACAAAACACATTTGCAAATATAATCATTTATTTAGTCTATTCCTAAAAATGTGCATGACTGTTCTGTCAAGGTAGGAAAAAATTGCATTAAATAAGTTTCATATTCATGCAAATGCATTATTTGATGAAAAACCCTGATTCGATCTGAACAAAATTTGGACATCACAAACAAATCATCAAAGGGGGACAGGATGAGTGAAGCAGTTAGCAAAGGCCGTCCAGCAGTTTGCAACCTGATTTCATTGAATAGGAGGGTGATGCTCATAAAAAATAGAGAACAATTGAAAAACGGACACACATTAAGAGCTTATTTCGAAGTTTGTGGAACGTTTTGATCACTGACGACTTTAGAGGCTTGCTCTTTTTCAAATTTCAGCACAGCGCACTGTTGCTGCTGCTGCTGCTGCTCCATGTGTCCCTGTACCCATTGTTTTCCTGTTAATGACAGGCTTCGACTAATGTTGAACTATTTCTGTGTGATGTCCGCCGGGGGAACGACTCGTCTGAAGTGGAAAGTTGCAAAGCTTTGGTTGCCAGTTTGTTGTTTAGGTCCAGATGAAGACGGTGATAAAACCCGAGGCTGGCGAACGGACGAACTCTGTGGAGAGGCACAGAATGGATACGTTATTGTGACAGCAAGTGTGTATCATCAATCAAGAGTTCAAATTCAAGACATTTTAGAAAAGGACCCTTTTTAAGACAATGTATTTTTAAATATTTGTGGAAAAGTGGATCAGTGATGCTTCATGTCCCTTCATGACAGAAGAACAACATCAGATGCAGGTGATATTTCCTGGGTCCAGTGGCGAAATGTCATCGCGTGCATCAGGATGGCACACAAATGTTCAGTAAAATGACTTCAAATGTTTATGAATGCGCTTTAGTTCTCAGTGGAACATTTCCGTGGCGTCTTTAGGAGCTGTGTTTGCCGTCAGCGCACATTTTCGGGAAGCGTCGATGTGGCTTTTCTCCATGAACATAACACATTAACACATTTGTATGACTTGGGAAACGTACTAAAACATTGATTTACATCCTTTTCAGTTGTTTTTGAAAATGGTTCGACATTTTGTCCAAGTGAACTGTAAAACTGTATCCTGGTAGACAATGCTGTACAGCAAGACTTAAACATGCAAGGTTCCAGCGTGTAGAGTGAAGACATTAACAAGTCATCTACACAATGCCTTACATACCAGTATATGAAATACAAGTAGCGTAATTAGTTTTGCATTACAAAATAACCGTTTCTGAAATGCAATGTTACTCCGGCATTACTGTCACCAAAACAACTGTCGAATTCTTAAGTATGATGTTGAAGACAATGGAACAAAACCACAGGTTACATCACCTTCAATTGATCTTTTTTCCCATGACAAGAAATAAACGTTTGATGACTATTTTATAGTAGCGTCTCTCTCTCTCTCTCAAAATGTTATATTCCTTCTATTCAAAATCTGAAGCCAAAACAAAAAAAGAAAAATACATGTATTTGCCACACTCAAGTGCTACTTTAAAACGTGTAAACTGACTTGAAGGATAATCTTCGCTGATGCACGCAATGATTAACACGTGCACACAATGAGTAGCATCAGTGGTCCAACTGTGAGCGGCACGCTGTATATTCGGTTCAACGATGCACGAAAAGCCACCGAAATCCAGACAATGGCGGCGCAGTGTGACGCGATGGATGGTGGGACCCAGCAACAGAAACGCCGATTTTGAAATCCGAGCGAGATGCTTTTGAGGTTCCAAGAAGGTTCAAATGCATTGTAAAGTGGAAAGTTTCTGATTGGAACTGCTATGGCATGACCAAAATGCCATTAGTATTTCCGTAACTTACTGTATCGTTAAACGACAATCGTCGTACCACTGTTACTTTTCTAACATGTTTCTCCTTTATACGGGTTCAAGGCAATAAATGTAAATTCCATCCGTCCTTCCTCTACAGCATACAGGTCAAACTCAGGCCCGGGGGCCAATTTTGGCCACCGATGGTAATTATATTCGGCCCGCAAGACCATATTAAATGTGTGTTCGAGCTGGCCCGCCACTCGGCATGCTTTGCTAGTGTGTCGGCCCATCGGTCTAGACCGGCGGGCGCCCCTTCCCGTTCTGTTGCAGTCGCGAGCAACGACGCTACCGGCCTCCTCGAGTAAATTTACACTTCCCCTTCCCAAAAATGGCCCCAAACGAAAGCTGGAAAACGGTTCACTTCCAAGACAGGTGGGAGGCGGACCGTCTGTTCGGGCCTGTTTGTCGGGTGCGGAGCAACTGTGGCCGGAACAAAGACGAGCACAATTGAATTCATGCTTAGTTGAATGCCCTTGATCAACTCGTAGGCGCGGACTGTTCACACAGTTTGAAGCACACGCTTATTTTTGGGGCTTGTTTTGTTGTTGGCCTTTGAAAAAGGATTTCCATCAAAAAGAAAGAGATAAATAGAAGATGGAGAGACAATTGCAATACAAAACAACAAACAAATTCCACTTTCTCGTGTTTATAATATGAAAGTTTGTTTATTCCGGATTCAGTGTTTAAGCAAAATTTGAGTTTGCTGTCAATGATCAACTTTAACGCTACATTTCTGCAGAAAAGGGAAAGATACACATCGCAGTGATTTTTCATGAAATGTATTATTTTGTCCCACCGTGAATTTGGTCTATAGCGTTTATTCAGTACAGGGTCGCAGGGCTCTGGAACCAATCCAGCCGACTCCGATCGGAGCCGTGCGGCAGTGCGGAACCCGCGCTGGACACCGGGCGAGCGAACCGCTACGAACGATCGGTGGCCTAACCTGAACTCGTGACTCAAGGTTGAAAGTCGAGAACGTGTGAACAACATGGAAGCGGTGTGACCAGAAGCGTAAACTGCATGTGTCACCTAGCAAAGACTCCAATTTCAATTCCACTCGGTGCTTTGTTTTCCCCTAACTCCACAGGTGTGAAAGAAGCGCACACTTGTACCATTTTCAGCCTGCCATAGGTTTGCACAGACGACAGTTCAACCACTGCGGAAAAATCAAGGGTGTGCTACTAAATAATCAAATGTTTCTCCCTTCATCTTCCATTAACATTAACAACATCCAAATAATCCTCCTACTTTTACCACTCCACTCAAGCCAAAATGACGCCTTCCAATTCTTAAAACACGCTTAACGAAAACACTCAGCACGGACCGTCTGGAGCCATATTACGAAACGAAACAATAGCTTCTCGGGGAGAAAATAGGGAAAAGGAATATAGAGCGCCTCCGCGCCTTTAACCATTAGCTTCCCCATTAACCCCCCGACACCTCCTCCCTGGGAGTGCATTAACAAAGGGGGGATGGGCTAGAATTAAAACTTCATTTTCATTTTCAAATCATTTTCTCTCAAGCCAAATCGTCACATTTCAAGAAGCCCATTCAAGTTTGAAAGCGTCATCTAACTTTCAATCTAAGTTGCACTCACCTTTTCGGACATTTCAAACTCATTCACTGCACGTTGACCCGATGAGTGTTTCGTTTGTAATTTCTCGTTTGTGCTGACCATTTTTGTTTTCAGTGTGCCCAAGCGCTCACCAAACGGGCGTCATGGTAACCGTTCTAATGCTTCATTTGTTTTACTTTTGTTGTATGTCATTATCTTGCAGCGCAGTAAATCATTTCAAATTTAAGAGGAACAATCCCCAGCTCAAGTCTTAATGACTTCCTAATAATTACAAAACCGTGATAATCTGCTGCTCAATCGAGGCAATTCAGATGACTGACAGCAGACGTGCGCTCAGTGGTTATCAGCCTTATGAAAGGCTTTTGAAGGAGATAATTCTTCTTCTCAACATCCTTTAATTACTAAGGGCTGAGAAATGCTGCAGGAGCCTGAATCAGCTTCTTTTGGAAATTACAAGATATACAGCGAATATAATCTCCCTCTCACACAACGTGCGAATATTTGACACCGTTTCCCTATCAAAGCGTCTCACGTCAGAAGCGGGCATCTTAGTCTCCATCAGATAAAAAGCCAGCCTGCACATTCAAAAGGAATGCCAAGCATTGAGTGAATGAAAACTTGCTCAATCCATTTTCTCCTGAGTGAAAATAAAAGATTAAATAGCTTTATTCTCATTTGCGTACCACTATTTCATGAAAACCCCATGAATGAATGTTAAGCGTATGCTAACCACCCCGGAGTTAAAATAAAAGCCTCATTAGCTTTATTGTCATTCGTGTACCACTATTTAATGGAAAACCCCTTGAATAAATGTTAAGTGTAAGCTAAGCGTTTGTTCGTGTGGATGTGCACAGATAATCAACACAAAAAAAGGATTACATGAACAGATGATGGGAAATTTCAATTCCAATTGACAACCTCCATAATAAAATAATGCTAACAGGCATTCCGTCACTACCGGTGCTCCCAAACGAAAAGGGAACAATCGAGATCTGTTGTGTTTTTTTTTTAAAGTTCTGCAGGCAGACAACAGCACTTTCAAAACGGTCCTGGTTTGCCACTTCAAGAGCAAAGATACAGTGTCACTTCCAAGTGGCTGTACTAACGGCTTGTCCTTCCAGTACTCATTCACATTCACTTAACATAAAACTCAGATTACTACTCCGATATTAACTCAAAATTAAGATTTCAACATGAAGAACACAATGATTCATGAGTGATTTTGCTAAGAGTGCTAAAATAGCTTCTATTCACATTTTACGAGATTAAAAAAAAAAAAAAGAGTACAGTATAGTTTTACTTTTGTTGATATTAGTCCAGAACCTAACTAATTGGTTGCTATCTTATAGATCTATATGAACAATTTCTACAGTGACTAAAACGCTGACACTGGGCATTTTTCTTCTTGTTATTTATGCACCATTGACGCAATTCTAGGATGCCATTGCCACCTACTGGCTCCTTTTTCCAAGATCACGTCATAATAAATCACAAGAGACGGACGGTTAAGAACCAACAGAACGTTACCGCCACCATAAATACTGTAAATGAGCAGGAAGCACAAGCAAGACTTTTAGCAACGGGATACAAACGGTGCGTGATTACTGCCAAGATTTCAAAGTCTTGCGACACATTTGCCGGCCACTGCCCACTCTGCGGTAATCACTCCTCGACTCCCAGCGGCTCTTTTGCCCCTTCCAATTCCAACCGGCCAATCTGCATAAATTTGCATCAATCGACTAGTTTCCCGACACAGAAAACAAATATGCTTTAAAAACATCTTATCTGTGGGCTTTTGGAGTAAACAAGAGTAGACACACACACACACGCACGCACACCTTTCATCTAACAACACACAGATTCTGTCTATAGCAACTGTATCACACCAGATGTGCCATCACATCATCACATTTTAATTATATCTATTTAGGGGGGAAACATACAATAACCTAGTCGCATAAATAAGCACACCCTCAAACATTCTTTTTTGCAGCAATGTTCACGTGCTTTTAATACCACGAGCAGGCAGGCAAAGTAAATGTTACGTAGCTAGCTAGTTAGCAGGCTAGTGTTAGCATTGACGTTTGTACGTAAGCACAATGCCGGTGTTCTGTCGATTCATTTTTTCTCTTCATCGAGATCCACGTCAATAAGTCTTGACAACGGCGACCAAGAGGGGCGAGGCGCCGTTGCAAGACGCAAACCTATTGGTCGCCGTCAAGATCAAACACTTTTCATTTTGGCATTGTAGGACTATTATGACGACGACGATTATGTCACACTACAAGGAGTTTCGTCATTCCCAACAAAATGTATTAAGCCCGATCGGAAAAATCGCCCGCAAAAGCAAATCGGGCCTATAATGGGGTTAAGATCTTGTCGTTTGATGGTAAAGGTTATCTGAAGGTTTTGAATTGCCATAGGGGTGACCATGAGTATAAATGGTGGTTTTCTGCCCTGTAATGGACTGGCTATCAGTCCAGTGCGTACCCCGCCTCTCGCTAAAAAGTCAGCTGACTCACTCGGACTTGACTTGAGCGTTTAGCAGAGATAACCTTTATTTGTACCCCAGTGGTAATCAAACTGCAGTTACCGTATTTTCACGACCATAAGGCGCGCCGTATTAAAAGGCAGTCTCAGTTATGGGGTCTTTTTCTGTATTTAACACATACATAAGGCACACTGTATTATTGGGCGCAGGCATGGTAAAACATACGCTAGCTTAAAACATAAAGTAGCATGCATGCACGCTAAAACAATGTTTTTAAAAAGGCAGCGAGAGCAAAACTGAGTTCGGTTGTACTTTATTGAAGGATTTAACAATGTACTCATTTTTTTTTTGGGATCAATCCTCATCCACAAATCCATCAAAGTCCTCATGTTCTGTATCCGAAATGAACAGCTGGGCAAGTTCTCCATCAAACACGGCAGGTTCCCTCTCGTCATTGTCGGAGTCGGTCTCGTTGCCGTGCGGCTCCTCAGGAAAGATGGGGGCTTTTACGAAAGCTCGAACAACAGTGCAAGCAGACACGTTAGCCCAATTATCCACAATCCTTTCATAAATTGTGCCGTAACTCGCCCGGCGCCTAGTCTTAGTAACGCTGTGTTCGCCATCTGTCATCAATCGCTCCCACGCCGCTCGCATCTTCACTTTGAACGCCCTGTTCACACCAATGTCCAGCGGTTGGAGTTTCTTCGTCAAGCCTCCTGGAATCATGGCAAGCTCCGAGTTATTGCCCTCAGTCGAATAGTGACTGTAGAGACGCTTCTCCCGGCTGTTCTTTGTTCCTTAATCCATTGCATCGAGTTGGTCTTCCAACTCGGGCCCCCTCGCCTTGTTTCCGTGGAAACTCAGCTTTGTCTTCTTGACTTGACGAAGCTCGTTTTCCTGCTTCCTCCGCTTCCGAACCATGGATTTGTTGATCTTGAATTCTCTCGCGGCTGCTCGATTCCTATGTTCCTCCGCGCAACTGATAGCTTGCAGGTTAAACTGCTTCGTAAGCGTCTCTCTTCGTAGGTTCCATTTTGCTCAATGCACATACCGGCGCTATATACCTACTGGGGGCATGCCTTTAGTGTCCTCTGTCACGCGCACCCTTCCCCCTTTACGTCCGCCTTCCTCTGTATAAGCAGCGTGTCGGTGTCATGAACGGAACAGAGGACAGGACCCAAAAATGCACGACTCCAAAACAAATGGACAGTTTCAAAAAGAGGTTTAATATACGGGCAGGCTATCCAAAAAAGGCAACAGTATCAAAAACGTGAGGCAAAAAGGGAAGGTCGATAATCGGACGGCACCGTTGACGTGACAGTTGCTCACGGGATGACCCAAGTGCCCGCAGTAGAAGCACCGCCCTTCCCTCAGCCGGCGTTGACGTTCCTCAGGGGAGAGACGGAACCTGCCCAGTTGCATGGGTTCATCCGTGGTGACGCTAGCCAGTGGATTGAGACCGGAATCAGGGGACCTGCCTTGGTTTGGCTGGTCACCGAGGCTCGTCCTCCAAGTGCGCGGTGACGCAGCCCTCCGCCGAACTCCGTCCAGCTCGCGATCCAAAAGCCTCGTCGATCTTTACCGCGAGAGCGATGAGTGTCCAAGTCGGTCGGCCGGTCTAGCGGGACCCAATGATCCTTGACGGCGGGGGATAGTCCTTCAAAAAATGCATCGAGCAGTGCCCTATTATTCCACACCATTCCATTTTCTCCACAGTCTTTTCCAAAAAAGCCCATAAATGACACGCGGCGGAATTGCAGCTCCATTCAGCAGCAGCCCACGCCTCCGCAGGACCAGTCAGGTGGGAAATGACGAAAGCGAAATTTGCCCGCTCGGTGGGGAGGGCAGCTGCCTGCAGCTCAAAGTGGAGTTTGCACTGAGTGATGAACGGCTTAATGTTCCCAGACTCTCCAGAGAACCTCTCCGGTCGAGAGAGCTGTGGACAGACAGCAGCGGAGGTGGCAGGTGGCTGCATGGTGACCGCTTCACCTGGAAACGGTGGTACAGTGGCGGCATCGGGTGCTGTGCCAGCTGGTTCCTTCTTCTGAAGCATATTCATTAGCACTTCAAACTATGAGGCCACCTGTCTCATCATATTGTCCTGATGCTCTGACAGTCCCTCTAGATGAAGGTGGAGAGATGCTCTCAGGAGCAGGTGTGTATGTAACAGGGGGGAGACAAAAACCGGAACACACACCCATGACAGTCGGCAGGAAATGCTGCCAGTCAAGCGGAGCGCTCATCACACAACAACATTTATAGATGGAACTCGGTGCACACATAAGGCGCGCCGCATTATAAGGCGCCCCGTCCATTTTGTAAGTGCGCCTTATGTTTGTGAAAATACGGTAGTTCATCTGAAGCTGCTGGGCACACAATGAAATAAGTATTTTAATAGTTTGTTATTGTTAAATCAGTTGTTAAAGGTTACACATTGTATTTTATTTCAATAGCTTTAACAGTAATTGATTTAGTAAAACTAATAATAAATTATTTCTGGAAGTACATGTTTTTAAATTTAGCAATTCTGTGGTGCATTTCATTGTTTAGTAAGTTTCATTTTTTGCCACCTCCCCAGCCAACCCCCACCGCCGCACACACCCTGGAGATCACCGCCGTACCCCCCCCCCCCCCCCCCCCCAGGAGATCAAGACGCCTCCCCACACCCCCGCACCCCAGCAAACCGCAGGCCCGCAATACAACCAGTCCCTGCCCAGCCCGAGGGCGGGAGTGTGTCCCTTGTTTGTTGGAAAGGAGGGCGGATAGGGACACCCGACAAGGGAACGATAAAGAAGAGGGGGAACCAGGCAATACTGCCTAACAGCCAAACAGCACAGAGGTGCTGAAACCCGATCCGACACCCACACCCTCCCGATCCCATACCAGTCCCCCAGGAACCCTTTGACATGTGTATGCGCCCAGATGTGTTTAGTGAGAAAAATATATCCAGTAAATGGTGTGAGTGCTAAGTGAGTGATGAAGAGGCACGGCTCCTGCAAGTCAGGCCCATTATGCCGGACAACCACCGACGAAGAGGGCCATCCCTCCCAACCCGCAGCACCAACTCACCCCCCCATTACCCGCCCTCGAGCGTGGGAGGTGGACCCCCCCACCGCCACCACACCAGGCAGGGAAAAGAACCCCACAGCAGGCCCCACAGCCGCAGGGGACCGCCCTGCTCCCCCACGGGAAGAGGAAGAGGCGACCGCAGCGGGACGCAAGGAACGGAGAGAAGAGGAGGAAGCAGGCCCGAGGAGCGATAGGGGGGCCCCACCACCGCCGCCAGCAGCAGCCAGAGCGGGGGACCCAGGCGGGTGCCAGCCGGCACCGCCCCAGCACCCACGGAACATGGGCGAGTCACCATCACATCTCCACTACTCCCCAGGAGGTCGCCCCAGTGGTTCCCTCCACCCCCGAGGAAGGAGTGAAAAAGAGTCCCGCCCCCACAGATTCCGGAACAGCAAACACAGGGACAAGATCCCCACAGCATGCATGTGTCTTTTCACCTTGCAAACCAATCTAAAATGTGTGGAAATAAAAGAAAAAAGAAAAAGAAATGAATAGAATAATAATAAAACAACAACCTCGACAACAAATGATATAGAATTTCATTGTTTACTTTCACACTTATGAAAATAGTCTTGCTATTGTCAAATGTCAGATGGCAGATGGCGCCCTACTCCGGCAAAGGAATCAAGAGACTAGATTTTAGCATGTTGAGGAAAGGTGACCAGCTATCTACGTATATGTGTCATTGATTTTTTTCTCACGCAATACATTCTATGATGAGATTTAGCCACTGATTGATGTTAATAGCTTGTTTGTTTTTCCAGTTTAATAGAATTGTTTTCTTAGCGGTAGCTAACGCTACAAGTAATGATTGTGAATATTTTTTCGGGAGGTCAATTAAGCCTAAGTCGCCAAGTATGCACAATCTTGGGGAAAGTGGAATCCTGCGGTTTAAAATATACGAGAGTTTTTGTATAACCGAAGCCCAAAAGCATTGTACATTCCCACATAGCATGAAAATAGGTGTCTGGGGTATTTTGGGTGCATTGCGCGCATATATGAGATGGACAGAAGCCCATTTTATGCATAGTGTACTGAGTAAAGTGTGTTCTATGGAGCACTTTATATTCTGTAAGATTTAGATTATTATTTTTTTTTTGTCATTCTAAACGTATTGTAACAAATCTGTATCCAGCAGCTACGGTCAGCAGACATAGAGAGGTCTTCTTCCCATTTGGTGATTGGTAAGTGCGTTGATTTAGGATATGAAATTCATTTACAAACTTTTGAGAGATTTCTTTGACTTTGCGGGAGGAGCTTCATTATTTGCTTGACAAACTCCGGCAGTTTGAGGGTGCTCTGGAGTGTTGGTATTCTTTTTTTTAATCGCTGGTTTTAATTTATTCTGTTGAAGAAAGTTTCCGGCTGTTATTTGGAATTCTTGGAACAGTTCTCATCACGTGTCCTAAAAACATTATTGTTAAATAGTTGTTGTCGGTGGTCAATTCCATGTTGTTCCCATGTACTAAAATGAAGGGGTATATTATTAATTTCGAAATGTGTGGATTATGACAGATTGGGGGGAGCATACAGGGAGCTAGTTTGAGATCCTGTCGATTCTAAACGTTGCCACCAAGCCGTTAAGGTGGATGCAATTATTGGATTCTTGAAACATCGATGGCGTTTAAGACTAGTAAAAATAAATTGGACTTGAGAGAGTTTGATGTTGTTGCAGTCTATCTGTTCCAATTCTAGCCAAGAATGATGCTCCTCATTGTGGTGCATCCATTTGATGAGGTAATGTAATTGGTTAGCGAAATCATAGTGTTCACAAAGTTGGGAGCATTAAGGCCTCATTCATACAAGCATTCCTGAGGTATCGGAATTTGCCTGAGCAGAAGTATGTTTGTACGTATGTATTTATGAATGACTTTGAGCATGAAGTTTCTGGTCGATGCGGAATAGACGGCAGAAGAACCGAGAAAAGGAAAAGGGGAAACTGAGGCTTAAAGAATGAACATGAAAAAAACATGACACAGCGAGGCCGTTTCTTCATGAACATGAGTAAATATGTTTTCCCGTCTCCTACTTTCTTCTTCTTTGTCTTTAAGCCGCCTTCCCTTCTGACATCTCTTTGCTGTTTTCAGCAGCCCGTGCCAAGCTGTGAGCCATCAGTGCCTCCTCCAGACTCCTCCTTGCTTGGTGCACCTTCAGCTCCTGCTCCCTACATTTGAAACATAAACAGCCTATAAGAACTCACGTTTCCTCTTTTTGCAGAAGATTAAGCAGCAAAATTGAAAGTTGAAAATTATAACTGGAGGAGCCTTCTATGACCTTTGACCCCAGCTACGGGCAGCATCCTGTGAAATCGTCACTTGGGCTCTTCTTTGAAGTAATTAAAATAATAATAATAATAATAATAATAGCTGGAAGTTTGGTTGGTTCCAAATTGTGCCCAGCAGAATAAATGTTATGTTCCTATTTCTCTGTCTGTGTGTCATTGTTTTCCACAGTCTCCTTGGTGAGCGTTGGTGTGCAAAGCCTCTCGTGTCACACCTGCTGTCAATGTCGATCAGCGGGGTTTCGAGGTGCAGCGGAAGACGCCGGAAGAGGCCGGATTATCGCATTGCTTACCATCATCTCTTCATTATCCGCTATCATCTCCACGTACAGTGCCTTAAAAAAAGTATTCATAGGCTTTGAACATGTTCACATTTTGTGACCTTCCAATCCCAAACTCGAATGTGTTTAGTTGAGATGTTATGTGATAGAACATCACCAAGTGCACGTACTTATATACGTTGTGCTCATGTAAAATCTCAATCAAAAAACATTTGAGTTTGTGGAAGCAATAGGGCAACATGGGAAAAAGTCCAAGGGGTATGAATACCTTTTCAAGGCACTGTAGTTCTTGATCATCACTTGTTTGTTTCTTGCTTGTAATTCATGCGCTATCCGCTAGTCATGTTTGTATGTATGAGTTTGGATCTTTTCCGTTTTGCTTTCCCCAGTCTGACAAAAAGTACATTTTTGATTGGTCTTTTTTCACCAACCAAACATTTATTACATTCCTGATTTTTTTTAATCATTATTCAGGCATTATGGGGAACATATTAGTCACCACTTTAAATTCATCTCAAAGAGCTGTTATTGTAACTGAGGATAGGACAAGTCCTGGAGAATATCCTGAGGATGTAAAGGGTGAAAAACAAATGGAGTTCAAACTTAACCATCCCCTGGACAATTTGGACTAAACAATTTGACCGAGTATCTGTCCACGGGAAGACTAAGAGGAGCGTTGCTGCGGGAGAGAAAAGGAATGAGAGCGATTTAGGATGACAAGCACATTCAGAGGGAGAGGGTGGGGGGGGAGAATTGGAAATTAATGGGGGAAAGAGATAAGAAAGGGGGAGCACAGGAGGCATAAATGCTGGAGGGAGGGAGTAGATATCAGAGTAGACTGAGGGAGGAGGGGTTGAAAATAGGAAAGGAGTGATGGAGATGGAAACAAAGACAGGTTGAAGACAAACAAAATATTCAAAATATGTGCGACTGAAAGGATAAGTGGGGAAATAAATAGCGGCGAAGACAAAGGGCGTTGGAAACAAAACAAGGAACTGAAAGAAAATGTCCAAAATAACGCGCTATTAGACAGAAAGGAAAGACGGGGCAGAATGCATTAAGCGGCGAGGAAGCGATTGAGGGAAGGAAATGAGTGAAAAGTTGAGTGGAGGCAGACATATTCCAATGAGTCTGCTGTAATGGCTTTGGCCAGCTGTTCCCTCTGCTCTGTTGGTCCACCGGACACAAAGCCACACACTTGCGGACAGCGTCGGTTACAATGTGTCTCCACAGTGCCCCCTGTCGTCATGCATGCATATTTCAAGCTGCGACGCCACTTGAGTTCATGTTTCCTTTACAGTATCCAACTCATCCCCATTCTTGTTATGCAATGTTATGCAATCAAAACATACTGTATAAATTCCCCAACGGATTTGTTTTTTATGTCATGTAGCAATAACTTCAAGTACATCACGCATGCGCTAATTTACGTTCAAACTGGTTAAGAACTAACAATAGCTGAAAATCAAATGTCTACAAAACAAACTCCTGATTAGAAGGAAGATGAGGCCAAATTTCATAACATTTTACGAAATGACATTGAGTAACCGCCGCAGATTTATCAACAGCTCTAATTAGCTGTACTTTGCTGCTATAATTTGCCCGCACGCGACATAATCATGAACCACAACAGGCAGTCATTGTCACGGGAAAGGCTCTCGAGCCACACTTAAACTGCTCAACACCAAAGTGACGCAGTTACTGGAGCAACTTGGCACACAGTCTGGTCAGTTTCCACAGGGAGCGAAAGAAGAGCGCCGAAGCCCAGGATGCACTCACCGATACACCACTCGTTACATTTATTTGGCATTCATGTGTTTTGATGACGTGACAATAACAAAGCCAGCTGTTTGACTCATTTTCACTTTAAGCTGCAGGTTTACATACTGTCAAGCTATTCCCAACCTGACATTGTATTAGAAAGTGAGGGTTAAATAATAAATGCTTTTATGTAGCAGAACAAAATTAGGTGAGGTCTGGGTTCTGGTAAGATAGTTAGAGATGATGGAAAGCAAACAAAAAGCTGACCGCATAATTGAGCTTAATGCGTGCAGGCGTGAATTGCCTCGCAAACAAGATGAAAGGTGTTTACTGTATATTGGACTGTTTTGACATGAATCTCCCAGAGTGACTGCTTTTCTTCAAAATCCTGCACTTCCTCATCACTCACATCTGTCGTCATCTGTGGCCTCTCAGTTTACCGATTGCCTCGGTCGTCCAGCGTGCGTCAATCTCCACACATCTAATCTGTCTGTGGCTGAGCGAGGGAAGACGGTTTTACCCACTTCTCGGTTATTTGCTTTCTGTAGGTTATCTTTAATGAATATCTTTGATGTCCATCTTTTTTTCCAACCAATTTCCAACCGAACGTTTGCTCACACTTGAAATGCATAGTAAGGATATTCAAACAAATCCTTTCATAGATGGAAACGGTCAGGCTCAACTAGTTTGGGGTCCAAGGCAACATGGTGTCAGCTATGGGAAGTTGTCATGCCGAGCTACTTTAGTGGCACGACACTTTCAGACAACATTATTCTGGTTATAACGATGTTCTGGTGTTCAGAGAGAAATAGTTTTGTCCACCCATGTAACCACGAGGCTGGTTGCAAGTCATATGGACAAACAACTACTCAACATTGACACCGATGGACAATTTAGAGTTTACAATTTATTTAATATATGTTTTTGGAACGACGACGAAACACAGAGTACTGGAGAAAAGCCACGCAAGCACGGGGTCAAAAGTGCAAACCCCAAGACCGTCAGACTTTTCATCAAGAAATTCCTTCAGTGCTCTTCATTTATGAAACAAATGATAAAAAAAATCTCTTTTTGGGCCACTCGCAACTGTTTACAAGCTTTCCACAGAAAAGCATTCCACACCCATAACTCATTCTATTCCAAACATGCTGATCAAGCCCATTATATAACAATTATATCAGTCATGAGATTACGTACAGTACAGGTATTGTCGCCTTGGTCTAGTATGAATCAAAATGCAGTGGAACAACTGGTAAATGAATACCAGTAATGCTGATATTAAAGATGATAATCACCCGTCAATGAACAAAAGCTTGGTATCAACTGTAGCTTTTTAGGGGAACAAAAGTTGCAATGGCCAAAATAAAATCATGCTGTTAGAATAATTCATGTGGAGGCAGCATTTCTACTTGCTAGTTGGCTTCCAGTAACATTCATAAATAAAGAGCGCAAAGATAGTAAAGTTTTATGCTCTCGGACGTTAAACAATAATTGGAAATAATGCATCCAAATTGATGGACTCTCGGGAAAAACATACAGTAAGTAAACAAAAGTATGAATATAAACCTCTCGTTAAAATTGTGGTCCCTTCATTATTCGACATGTTAAATCATGACTCATTGTAGATTCAACTTAGTAAGTCTGATTGATCCTACATGTATCGGTATATTTGTTCTCAAATTCTATGAGATGAGATTTTTAGAAATGTTCCCCTGTGTAAAAAAAAAAAAAGCATTTGATTGACTCTCACCGGCGGCACGGTGAACGACTGCTTAGAGCGTCTGCCTCACAGTTCTGAGGACCGGGGTTCAATCCCCGGTCCCGCCTGTGTGGAGTTTGCATGTTCTCCCCGTGCCTGCGTGGGTTTTCTCCGGGCGCTCCGGTTTCCTCTCACTTCCCAAAAACATGCATTCATTGGAGACTCTAAATTGCCCGTAGGTGCGAATGGTTGTTTGTTTGTATGTGCCCTGCGATTGGCTGGCAACCAGTTCAGGGCGGACCCCGCCTCTTGCCCGATGATCGCTGGGATAGGCTCCGGCACGCCCGCGACCCTTGTGAGGAGAAGCGGCTCAGAAAATGGATGGATGGATGACTCTCACCCAAAGTCAGCTAAGAAAAGCTTACCCGTGGACCTAATGAGAACAAGCAATATAGAAAATGGATGGGTGGAAGTTATTCACAGTGGCGGTTCTTGGGGTGGGAGACGAGTGCCCCCCTAACAATGTGCTTGCCCCCCCCCAGTGGCTCCACACTATGAATGGATGTAGCTGTACCAACAAAGTTGTCGTGTGACTGGATTAGTCAGTAAAAACTTACTGCCAGCCCCCACACCTGCCGAATTGGTTTTGGAGGAAACTTTTCTGTCATCACCATCACCACCCCACCCCACCCCCGTTGACAACTGTAGTCCGGCCTTCCTTAAAAAAAAACCTTGGCCCCAGTCTGGCTACAAGTCAATTTGTGAAGTCAACCAAGGTCTAATGGGAATATTGGAAGAATACCCACCCGACGTGGAAAGTCCAGGTTTACATACTGTAAAGCTATTCCCAACCAGTGCACCCTAGCACATTTGTAAAGAATACGATATCACGTGTCACAATTTCATGTTCATTCACTAGATGGCAGAAAGTACATCATTCACCTGTGTATGCACCTTTTCTTGATTTTGAGTAAACAAATAAATACTGTATGTGCCTTTGCTCCATAAGGTTTGGGAAATACTACTGTAAAGCTCATATCATAGTCAACCCACACATAAAAAGCCTTGAATCCAGTAATAGCAACATTCCATTAGCAAGAAGCAGCCTCTCACCGGATTTGTTCGTCAGTCACGCTAAAAGCCTTACAGAGCGGTTGGGATGTGTTCAGCCAGATTGCTGGGTTCTTCTCAGCCGCCACTGATGTCTGTCCCGTGATCGGAGCGGAGCTCATGTGCAGAGCGCTGGCGATGGCGGACAGCAGAGTGTCATCATTCGAGTTTAGACCAACACCTGCAGAGACAGAACAGTCCGAGGTCAGAGGCTAAAATTGCTGCATTGGGCTTAGGTTTATGTGAACTTACTCTGTAGGCCTTTAGGTAGCTCCATTGTACGTAGAACTTCCTCTGAGACATCCGATGATCGCAAACCTTTCAACCTTCTCTCCCAAAAGAGCTGCAAAGACAAAGAGCGAGTTGAGTGCTGGTGGAACAATAGACGGAAAAGACAACTGCAAAACCGCAAGAGATTGCACAACACCGCATTGTACTTCACGAGACTTTTCGAGCCAGCTTCTACAAGGGAAGAAGTAAACAAAATCATTCATTTTCAACTGTTTGTCCTCGTTAAGGTCGCGGTGAGCTGGAGCCTATCACAGCTGACTTCCTGCAGAGTGGACCATGGACTGGTCCCCATCCAATTGCAGAGCTATCTTCCGCAATACTGTATATCTTTTTTTCAATTTGATCACAGGAGTGAAATTTGGAAGTTGTTTGTGAAGAATAGTATGATTTGCAATTTGACAACCCAAAAAATGCTTTTCTTTAAACACTGTGCAACTGCAGGTGTTGATGCAGGATATTGTACTTTATCTTGCTTATATGCGCTTCAAGTTTAATCTACTGTACTCATTAACTAAGTTTCAAACTGTAGACTTAGATGGAAGACACAAACAATATGATTACCATTTTTTTTTATTACAAAACTTGTGAATTGCACACATTCGAATTTAAACAAACATTGGCGATACATGACAAAGGATAAATGGTGGAAGCAGGGACCAGCACAGATCTAAATAGACTGTGATGGGGAAATGTAAATATTTAATGCGATGGTGAACTAAAGCTCATTCGTCTTATGAGGTTTGAAAGTCTTCATTCAAGGCATTTGTTGTTGAATGTTAACTGTTGAATGTTAACCAATCCGTAGGTGCTGTTATCCAGCATTTGTGTGACGGACAGAGCTTCACTCAGCAGGTGATGCTGCAGACTCTAATCCTGACTTCAGGCAGCCTGTATTTAGCAATCGGCGGTCAGTCGTTAAAAGTAAAAGCATCGAGTCAGCAGGATAGTGAACATTTTCTCAACCATTTTTAAATTGTGCCTCTCTCTGCTAGACAGCTTTGCTCTGCCAGGTAAGTAAATTGTGCTGCATTGTACCTCCTAGCCGTTCACATCTCAATATTGCACAAAAATCTATGAAACGACCTTACGACACTATATACAGTGGGTACGGAAAGTATTCATTTTGCCATTTGCTAAAATCATTTGTTCATTTTTTCCTCATTAATGTACACACCGCACCCCACATTGACCGAAAAAAAAAACGTAATTGTTGAATTTTTTGTAGATTTATTAAAAAAGAAAAACTGAAATATCACACAGCCCAAAGTATTCAGACCACTTGCTATGACACGCCTATATTTCACTCGGGTGCCGTCCACTTCTTCTGATCATCCTTGAGATGGTTCTACACCTTCATTGGAGTCCAGCTGTGTTTGATTGCACTGATTGGACTTGATTAGGAAAGACACACACCTGTCCATATAAGACCTTACAGGTCACAGTGCATGTCAGAGCAAATGACAATCATGAGGTCAAAGGAACTGCCTGAAGAGCTCAGGGACAGAATTGTGGCAAGTCACAGATCTGGCCAAGGTTACCAAAAGAAATCTGCTGCACTTAAGGTTCCTAAGAGCACAGTGGGCTCCATAATCCTTAAATGGAAGACGTTTGGGACGAACAGCACCCTTCCTAGAGGGGGAGAAGAGCCTTGGCGAGAGAGGTAAATAAGAATCCAAAGATCACTGCGGCTGAGCTGCAAAGATGCAGCTGGGAGATGGGAGAGAAAGTTCTAGAAAGTCAACCATCACTGCAGCCCTCCGCCAGTCGGGGCTTTATGGCAGAGCGGCCCGACGGAAGCCTCTCCTCAGTGCATGGCTTCTTGTGGGACAGGCATGTTAATCATTGATATAGCATATGATGGCAGCAGCAAGATCAACTCAGAAGTCAACAGAAAAAGTTTGACTGTCAATTTAAAGAAAAATACAATAAAATGAGAGTCTTCATCATGCACCAAGATAATGATCCAAAACAACAAAGGGTTAAGGGTTAAGGGTTTCGGGTTAAGACGTGGAAGATTTTAGATTGACCAAGTCAATCTCCAGACTTAAAACCCTACAGAGCATGCATTTTACTGCACATGCTAAAAAGAGGAGATTGAACTGAGTAACCAATAAAAAGAAAGAGGCTGACGTGAAAGCCTGAAAAAAAATAAAGGAAGAATGTAAAGGTTTGGTGATGTCAATGGCTTGATGTAGTTATGGCGAGCTAGTGTTGTTGACTTGAATCTATTTCATGAACTGCATATCTGTTCCAATACTTTTGCACACCTAAAATGTGTTTTTTTGGTTACAAATAATGCAGTCATCTACTCTAAGTTGTGTATCAGAGCTAATAAAAAAAAAAAGCTGAAATCTTGGTCTTTTGTCTCATTCTCATCAGTCAAATCCAAATGTTTTTAGTCTACAAAATAAATAGAGAAGTCACGAGAAAGAATTGCATCTCTCTGGGATTCCATGTCATGACCGACAGTCTGAAAACTACAGCCAAACTCTCACTCATTCATTTGCCAAAGACACACCTCCAACATGGGTTTGTTGCAGAAAGTGGGTTATTTTATCTTTTATTTTCAATTTGAATTTTTTTTTGATTGATGCAAATGATGTTGCAAATCTTTTTAAGAAAGCTAAGCCTAAGAGTCCTGGACGTGGTAATCTGTGGCAAAAACCTGTGCGAATCAGCTGAGCAGCGTTTTCCATTTTATTTATTTCATTGTAAAGTACCCCAGCTTTGAAAACATTCTATTATTGTTCTACTCGCTGTCCTTGGTGATAAAAACTTTGGAAAAGATCATCAAATTTCACTGCATGTTGACCAGCACCTTCATCTACTTCCCTTTGCATACGGGGCTGGCAGGGCTGGCAGATGTGTCGAGGATGCAGTAGTCACTACACTTTTTGTTCAGGCATGTTGAGGGGCAGAAACACGTATGCCGGACTCTTAGTCATTGACTTTTCCTGAGCATTCAATACGACCCAAGCATCCCTGCTTGCTGAGAGACTCTTCCATCACATCCAACTAGATCTGACCTTGATTAGTTGGATGACTAATTTTTTAACTAACAGGTCACAGTGCGTGAGAGTTAATGGTGTTTTTTCCAATGTGCTCTCCTCAAGGTTGCTGCTAATCACCCCTCGTCTTCATTTTGCACACTTAAGAGTGCTGCAGCAGCTTTAGTAACAGACACATTTCAAGGTTTGCTGATGACACAGTTATTGTTAGTCTTCTACAGGGGTGTAAGCAGGACCATGGGCCTGTTGCTGATTCAATTTTAGCTTGTTGTGATTAGTCCTCTCAAGTTGAACAGAGACATGATCACTGACTTTAGGAAGTCTAGCTCATCTCCACCAACAACTGTGCTGATGTTGAGATAGTGGAGATGTACAAATATTTTATTTTTTTTCCCGAGACAAACTGTTTTGAACATCATGTTGATTTGACCAAAGTTCATCAAAGATTGTAGTTTCGGAGGAAAATGAGAAGCTTCTATGTTTATTCTGAGATGATGACTCTCTTTTACAGAAGTTTTATTGAATCTGTTTTATTCTTTTGTATTGTTGCATAATTTGGAAACGTGAACTTGTCTGAAAAGAATGTAGTCTTGCGGCAAAGATCTCACACAGTCACCAGGCTGGGCTCGTGTCTGTCTATAACAGACAGGTCCTGAGGAAAGCAAATGTCATTATGTACTGTCCTAATCATCCACTCCATAATGAGTTTGAGCTTTTGGCCTCAGGCCGTCGGCTTAGGGCCCCTAGGAGGAGGATAAAAAGACACATTTCATTGATCCATCCATCCATTTTCTTTACCACTTATCCTCACTCGGGTCGCGGGCTGCTGCAGCCTATCCCAGCTATCTTCGGGCGAGAGGCGGGGTACACCCAGAACTGGTCACCAGCCAAGGGTGTAGAACTGATCCACTGTTCCACGGCCAGGACCAACACCACACTGCTCCTCCTGAATCTGAGATTCCACTTCCCGCCGGACCCTCCTCTCCAGCACCCCTGAATAGACCTTACCAGGGAGGCTGAGGAGTGTGATCCCCCTGTAGTTGGAACACACCCTCCGGTCCCTCTTCTTAAAAAGGGGGACCACCACCCCAGTCTGCCAATCCAGAGGCACTGTCCCCGATGTCCACGCGATGTTGCAGAGGCGTGTCAACCAGGACAGCCCTACAACATTCAGAGCCTTGAGGAACTCCGGGCGAATCTCATCCACCCCCGGGGCCTTCCCACCGAGGAGCTTTTTAACCACCTCGGTGACCTCAACCCCAGAGATAGGAGAGCCCGCCTCAGAGAACCCAGACTCCGCTCCCCTATGGGAAGGCGTCTCGGTGGAATTGAGGTCTTCGAAGTATTCTCCCTACTGGCTCACAACGTCCCGAGTAGAGGTCAGCAGCGCCCCAACCCCACTATACACAGTGTTGATGGTGCACTGCTTCCCCCTCCTGAGACGCCGGATGGTGGACCAGAATTTCCTCGAAACCGTCCGGAAGTCTTTCTCCATGGCCTCACCGAACTCCTCCCATGCCCGAGTTTTTGCCTCAGCGACCACCAACGCTGCATTCCGCTTGGCCAGCCGGTACCCATCAGCTGCCTCATGCCAAAAAGGCCCGGTAGGACTCCTTCAGCTTGACGGCATCCCTCACCGTTGGTGTCCACCAACGGGTTCGGGGATTGCCGCCACGACAGGCACCGACCACCTTACGGCCACAGCTCCGGTCGGCCGCCTCAGCAATGGAGGCGCGGAACATGGTCCACTCGGACTCGATGTCCCCCGCCTCACCTGGAACATGAGCAAAGTTCTGTCGGAGGTTGGAGTTGAAACTCCTTCTGACAGGGGATTCCGCCTGACGTTCCCAGCAGACCCTCACAATACGTTTGGACCTGCCACGTCGGACCGGCATCTTCCTCCACCATCGGAGCCAACTCACCACCAGGTGGTGAACAGTTGACAGCTCCACCCCTCTCTTTACCCGAGTGTCCAAGACATGCGGCCGCAAGTCCGATGACACGACCACAAAGTCGATCATCGAACTGCGACCTAGGGTGTCCTGGTGCCAAGTGCACGAGTGGACACCCTTATGCTTGAACATGGTGTTCGTTATGGACAATCCGTGACGAGCACAGAAGTCCAATAACAGAACACCGCTGGGGTTCTGATCGGGGGGCCGTTCCTCCCAATCACGCCCTTCCAGGTCTCTCAGTCATTGCCCACGTGAGCATTGAAGTCCCCCAGCAGAACGATGGAGTCCCCAGCGGGAGCGCTCTCCAGCACCCCCTTCAAGGACTCCAAAAAGGGTGGGTACTCTGAACTGCTGTTTGGTGCATAGGCACAAAGAACAGTCAGGACCCGTCCCCCCACCCGAAGGCGGAGGGAGGCTATCCTCTCGTCCACCGGGATGAACCCCAATGTACAGGCGCTGAGCCGGGGAGCAATAAGTATACCCACACCTGCTCGGCGCCTCTCACCGTGGGCAACTCCAGAGTGGAAGAGAGTCCAACCCCTCTCGAGAGGACTGGTACCAGAGCCCAAGCTGTGCGTGGAGGCGAGTCCGACTATATCTAGTCGGAACTTCTCGACCTCACACACCAGCTCGGGCTCCTTCCCTGCCAGAGAGATGACTTTCCACATCCCTAGAGCCAGCTTCTGTCATGCCATGGGTGACCCTGCCAGGGGCATAAAGCCCCAGACAACTTAGCTCCTAGGATCTTTGGGACACACTAACCCCTCCACCACGATAAGGTGACGGCTCAAGGAGGGGTTCTTCGATTGTGTTTTTGTTTTTTTTGTTTTGTTTTTTTAAATTGTGTCTCGACTTTTAGACTTTATAGAGCCTTATTCTCAATGCCTATATTGTCATTTTGTACCTTACCCTCTTTGTACTCCGGCTCTTTAAGGGACGATAGATTCTGATTCTGATGTGAAAACTGAGTGTTTATATCATCTGACAGACAGGATCAAGTATCAATTAATGAAATATTTTAACTCAACTTTTGAGGGTGATTTTCAATGAGGGGGAAAACACTGATGGTCCGATGCTTAAGTTTATAAGGAGATAATACAGAAGCACTGGCTAGCCTCTATTTTGGGAATCCAGTCAGATCATCATTTCAGACAAAGATACTTCACACAGATAAAGAACTTCATCAGATAAATGTACTTCACATGCAGAGCGGGAGAACGCGACAGAGCAAGAGAGACAGACAGACACAGAGAGAAACAGACACCCAGTGAGTGAGAGAGGGAGAGAGGGAGAGAGAGAAGAGGAGAGTAGGGCTGCACAATATTTTGTTTGAGTATCGTCACTGCAATGTATACGTGCAATAGCCACATCGTAGGGTCCGCTGCGATGATGGTGTACTGTAATATACAGTCACTCAACTGTGATATTGAAAGTGACCAGCAGAGGGACCTTTTTGGACATCTTAATAGGATTAGCACCCATGTTGTGGTTGGTTGATTGAAGACTATTGCCCGTAGGTGTGAATGTGAGTGCAAATGGTTGTTTGTTTATATGTGCCCTGCGATTGGCTGGGGACCGGTTCAGGGTGTAACCCGCCTCTCGTCCGAAGATAGCTGGGATAGGCTCCAGCACGCCCGCGACCCTAGTGAGGAGAAGCCGTACGGAAAATGGATGGATGGATGGACCTTTTCATTATGGCTCATGAAAGCGAACTGCCTGACTTGCCACTAGTCACTACAACAACAAGCACACCAGCATGGTAAGTTTGGATACAATTTTTAACTTTTCAAACATTTTTCAAGCTTTTTTTATATTTGTTCACAATACCTTTGTACTGTACTGCATATTTTCGGGCACAAAAAAAGTACAACACAGTTAATTCTGTACTGTACAGTAATATTGATTCATTTGGCCACAAAAAACGACCCACTGGCCCTATTAGTCCGAGGTTCCACTGTGAAAAAAATACGAAATTATGATTATCTCATCTCATAGATGAACACAAAAACTTATTTTGTGGTATGAATGTCAACAGGTAGAAGCACAAGTTAATTGTACCTTCTGCCATCAAGTGGAAGAGCATTCAATTGTTCTGCTTGTCACTATACATCCGCTGGCAGAGATAACTGACCAAAGACGCTTTATTTGTTGTAAATAAAATTTCTTTTTTCTTGATCCTTTCATTCAGCACAATTGATCATCTCTCAGTGCTTAAATTTACTCTGTTCAATTCTCTCTTGTTTTATGTCTTTCAGTTTTACAGTAAACATCATAAATAAATGCTGTGCCTCTCATTTGGATGACTGTTCGCTATCTACCTACCGGGCAGCGCATAGCACATTCAGGGAGGGCAGAATATGTCATTATCCATTGTAAAAATGATTAGAATCTAATGTAGGGTCAATTTTGTAATGTGACAGAATGGTTATTAGGGTTCCCACACAGAACACAGTCTTTGAATGGTCAATAAGTGTAACATTTATTCTTCCAGCAGTACTTAAACGGCCTCTCCCTGGCTCTTCAGAGGAGTCAAAGCAATAGCAAATGCCATTATTAATGTTTTCATAGCATAATATACGAAAATGTGACTTTTGGCATACAGCTACACTCCTTGCGATTATACATTTCTGTGGTTTCACCTTTATAACCGGGACTAATCTAAGAACGACCATAACCATAAAGTGGCCGGCAATGAAAACAAGTTCAATACCCCTGTCCTACACCCTGCGACTTTTCCATTTCTCATTCCAAACAACCTTTCTTCACCAATCTCTGCTAAACACAAACATACCCACCTGTGCCACTGCCTTTAGTGTGTTGCATTTGAACAAGTTACAGCTTCTTATTATTTTCTTCTCAGATATATTTTTAAGACGCACGCATACAGAACACACACATTAAGCGATAAATGAATTTCGATTATCATTTAGCTCATAAAGACTGGAGGGGGGACAGACATGTACCAAAATCATGGCTGGAGGTTTGGACTGATTGCTGCAGAAATGCCACTGTTCTGCCTGAGTAGAGGAGCAAGGCACCAAACACCCTAACTGCTAATGATGCAACACACAGGTTCACGGCTCATTAACTCCGTCGCTCTCCGTTGAGTCCTGTTCTGCGTGTGTGTGGGTGCCCATGACTTGGATTGAACGTTTACAGACAGGATCAAGTATCCATTATTGAAATATTTTAACTCAAACCTTTTGGGGGGGTTTCAGGTTGATTATCAGAGGGGGAAAACACTGATGGTCCGATGCTGACGTTTGTCATGAGCTACAAGCCCAATTCCAATGAAGTTGGGATGTTGTGTTAAACCTAAATAAAAACAGAATACAATGATTTGGAAATCATGTTCAACTTATATTTAATTGAATACACTACAAAGACAAGATATTTCATGTTCAAACTGATCAACTTTATTGTTTTTAGCAAATAATCATTACTTTAGAATGTTATGGCTGCAACACGTTCCAAAAAAGCTGGGACAGGTGGCAAAAAAGACTGAGAAAGTTGAGGAATGCTCATCAAACACCTGTTTGGAACATCCCACAGGTGAACAGGGTCATTGGGAACAGGTGGGCGCCATGATTGGGTAGAAAAGGAGCTTGCCTGAATTGCTCAGTCTTTCACAAGCAAAGATGGGGCGAGGTTTACCTCTTTGTGAACAAGTGTGTGAGAAAATAGTCCAACAGTTTAAGGACAATGTTCCTCAACGTACAATTGCAAGAAATTTAGGGATTTCATCATCTACGGTCCATAATATCATCAAAAGGTTCAGACAATCTGGAGAAATCACTGCATGGAAGCGGCAAGGCCGAAAACCAACATTGAATGCCCGTGACCTTCGATCCCTCAGGCGGCACTGCATCAAAAAGCGACATCAATGTGTGAAGGATATCACCGCGTGGGCTCAGGAACACTTCAGTCCTGTTTGGACATCTTAATATGATTAGCACCCATGTTGTGGTAATAATGCTTCAAACAACACACTGAATAGCCCAAAGTGTTGTATACTTATTTCCTTGTATGATACTTATGAAAGAGGACACAGGAAACCATGTACACCTGCTGCATTTCCTATTTCGCTCCTCAGAATTAACATACTGAAGGCATGCACGCCACAGCTGAATGAGTGCTCGAGGTGCATTCAGGGAGACTCCGTAAATGGGAGTGAATGTGTTCCTTGATTCTTTTGTAATACAACCCGTAATTGTACAAATGGATTACTAGGAAAATTATTTTATTAGAACACTGAACTTAAAACACTAAGACACTGTGATGATGTTGAATTTATTTAGTTTCGTAATATAAGAGTAGATAAGATAATACAGTTTGTTAATATAGTCAGCCAGAGCTGCTGGGAATGCAAAGTTATCAATATGTCATTTCATCATCGTTCCTATCGTACTGTGTTGCGTCTTTTTGTTTGCACATTAAGGACTACAGACCTGTTTATGTTTTAATTCCTCAAAAAAAAAAAAAAAAAAAACACCCTTCAAGCAACACAATTTTCCTGTTTTCGAGATTGTAGGGTGCTAGCTGCAGCTAGCTGCTACTATTTGTGCACCAGTAAACTTAGTTCAAAATTTTGAATCATGAACTATGAATTGAACTTGTTCATCTTTGGAATGGTGAACTAAACTTTGAACTAGCTGACGTAGAAATTTAACTTTCCCAACACTGATCCTGTATTATTTCACATTGCAATATATATCGCCGTTTTAAAAATAAAAAATAAAATGTTTTTTTTTTTCCAATATCGTGCAGCCCTAGAGGAGTGTGTGTGTGTGTGTGTGTGAGAGTGAGAGAGAGAGAGAGAGAGAGAGAGAGAGAGATTTACCTGTCTGGGTTGCTCAGTCGCTCTCTGCAGGTCTGTCTTTACCTTGTTTCCCGGGTGACTTGTAACCTTGGTAACAGGCTGTTTAAAGATGGATGCTGTCTGTCTGATGGGCAGAGTCGTGTTCAGGTCAGGCTTACCACCCTGGAGAGAAAGAGGCAATGTTGGTGTGTCAGAAAAGGTTTGTCATTCCGCATTTCCTTTTTTTCTGAATTGCGGAAAGACAAACTTTTCAACTCCCACCTCCGACAGAACTTTGCTCATGTTCCAGGTGAGGCGGGGGACATCGAGTCCGAGTGGACCATGTTCCGCGCCTCCATTGCTGAGGCGGCCGACCGGAGCTGTTGCCGTAAGGTGGTCGGTGCCTGTCGTGGCGGCGATCCCCGCACCCGTTGGTGGACACCGACGGTGAGGGATGCCGTCAAGCTGAAGAGGGAGTCCTATCGGACTCCTTCTTTGGCCTGTGGGACTCCTGAGGCAGCTGACGGGTACCGGCTGGCCAAGCGGAGTGCAGCTTTGGTGGTCGCTGAAGCAAAAACTCGGGCGTGGGAGGAGTTCGGTGAGGCCATGGAGAAAGACTTCCGGATGGCTTCGAGGAAATTCTGATCCACAATCCGGCGTCTCAGGAGGGGGAAGCAGTGCACCATCAACACTGTGTATAGTGGGGACGGGGTGCTGCTGACCTCGACTCGGACGTTGTGAGCCGGTGGGGAGAATACTTCGAAGACCTCCTCAATTCCACTGACACACCTTCCCATGAGGAAGCAGAGTCTGGGTTCTCTGAGGCAGGCTCTCCTATCTCTGGGGTTGAGGTCGCCGAGGTGGTTAAAAAGCTCCTCGGTGGCAAGGCCCCGAGGGTGGATGAGATCCGCCCGGAGTTCCTCAAGGCTCTGGATGTTGTGGGGCTGTCCTGATTGACACGCCTCTGCAACATCGTGTGGGCATCGGGGACAGTGCCTCTGGATTGGCAGATTGGGGTGGTTGTCCCCCTTTTTAAGAAGGGGGACCGGAGGGTGTGTTCCTACCACAGGGGGATCACACTCCTCAGCTTCCCTGGCAAGGTCTATTCAGGGGTGCTGGAGAGGAGGGTCTGTCGGGAAGTAGAATCTCAGATTCAGGAGGAGCATTGTGGTTTTCGTCCTGGCCGTGGAACAGTGGACCAGCTCTATACCCTCGGCAGGATCCTCGAGGGTGCATGGGAGTTCGCCCAACCAGTGTACATGTGTTTTGTGGACTTGGAGAAGGCATTCAACCGTGTCCCCCTGGGGTTCCTGTGGGGGGGCTTCGGGAGTATGGGGTGCCAAAGCCCCTGAAACGGGCTGTTCGGTCCCTGTACGACCGGAGTCAGAGTTTGGTCCGCATATCCGGTAGTAAGTCGGCCTCGTTCCTGGTGAGGGTTGGACTCCGCCAAGGCTGCTCTTTGTCACCGATTCCATTCATAACTTTTATGGACAGAATTTCAAGGCGCAGCCGAGGTGTAGAGGGAGTCCGGTTTGGTGGCCTCAGTTTGCATCTCTGCTTTTTGTAGATGATGTGGTTCTGTTGACTTCATCAGGCTGTGATCTCCAACTCTCACTGGAGCGGTTCGCAGCTGAGTGTGAAGCGGCTGGGATGAGAATCGGCACCTCCAAATCTGAGACCATGGTCCTCAGTCGGAAAAAGGGTGGCGTGCCCTCTCCGGGTCGGGGATGAGATACTGCCCCAAGGGGAGGAGTTCAAGTATCTTGGGGTCTTGTTCACGAGTGAGGGAAGAATGGAACACGAGGTCGACAGGCGGATCGGTGCAGCATCTGCAGTGATGCGGACTTTGTATCGGTCCGTTGTGGTGAAGAAGGAGCTAAGCCGGTAGGCGAGGCTCTCGATTTACCGGTCCATCTACGTTCCTACCCTCACCTATGGTCACGAGCTGTGGGTCGTGACCTTAAGAACAAGATCCCGGATACAAGCGGTCGAAATGAGTTTCCTCCGCAGGGTGTCCGGGTTCTCCCTTAGAGATAGGGTGAGAAGCTCTGTCATCCGGGAGCGGCTCAGAGTAGAGCCGCTGCTCCTCCACATCGAGAGGAGCCAGATGAGGTGGCTGGGGCATCTGATTCGGATGTCTCCCGGACGCCTCCCCGGTGAGGCGTTCCGGGCACGTCCCACCGGGAGGAGACCCCGGGGACGACCCAGGACACGCTGGAGACACTACGTCTTTCGGCTGGCCTGGGAACGCCTCGGGATCCCCACGGAAGAGCTGGATGAAGTGGCTGTGGAGAGGAAAGTCTGGGCGTCCCTGCTAAAGCTACTGCCCCCGCGACACGACTTCGGATAAGCGGTAGAAAATGGATGGATGGATGTTTGGTTCTATCATCCATACAAAGTCCGCATCACAGCAGACGCTGCACCGATCCGCATGTCGATCTCCCGTTCCATTCTTCCCTCACTCGTGAACAAGACTCCAAGATTGGAAAAAAAGAAACTTGAAAACATTTTTTTCCCCGTTTTTTATGTTGTTGCAACCACTGTCCACAGGATAGCCTTTTAATTGTTGAAATGCTAATCAAATTCCACCATTGGGAGAAATGTACACTTTGACCTGCTCAACTAAGCACAAATAAATTGGTGTCAGAAACACACTTATTTCCTCTTTTTAGTCTTCCATTCCTTTTTTCTTGTTTTGTTCTTGTGTGTGCATGTACAGAATGTGTGCGCGCAAACATACACACTGTTATATGTGGTGAAAAAAAAAAAAAAAAAAAAAACACACACACACCAGAGGCGTACGTGTTTAAAAGCATGTCAGCACACATGCCTGACATCAGAGCTGGAGCTTGGACAGAGTGACAGGAAATCCTGCTTTCCGATTGGCTGTCCTTTAACCTCATAAAATCCTGTGTAATAACAACTCAAGCATGTACAATAACCCTCGATAAATATTTTACTATACAGGTTTGGAACCGGCGGCACAGTGGACGCCTGGTTAGCACATCAGCCTCACAGTTCTGAGGACCGGGGTTCAATTCCCGGCCTCGCCTGCGTGGGTTTTCTCCGGCCACTCTGGTTTCCTCCCACATCCCAAAAACATGCATGGTAGGTTCATTGAAGACTCTAAATTGCCCGTAGGTGTGAATGTGAGTGCGAGTGGTTGTTTGTTTCTATGTGCTCTGCGATTGGCTGGCGACCGGTTCAGGGTGTACCCCGCCTCCCGCCCGAAGATAGCTGCGACAGGCTCCAGCACGCCCACGACCCTAGTGAGGAGAAGTGGCTCAGAAAATGGATGGATGGATGGTTTGGAACCTATGGGGTCAAACAATCCAATCCAGGACAATTTATTTGGATGGCTAAACTGCATTGGGCATTTACGTTGTTTTTTTAAATCAAATAAAAGGTTAACATATTTACTATTTATTTATTTATTTATTTCACTATTTACACTGCTATACAGTGCAATAAGTCGTTAGCCTGAGTTTATTTTTTACCAAACTGAAGCGAAAGCCATATATCAACAGTACCCAGAAACGCTGCTGGCTTCTCTGGGCCCGAGATCATCTGAGTTGGCACGGACACAAAGTGAGAAAGTGTGCTGTGGTCCACATTTCAGATTGTTTTTGGAAATCATGGACGTCGTGTCCTCCGGTCCAAAGAGGAAAACGACCACCCGGATTGTTATCAGCGCAAAGTTCAAAAGTCAGCTGATGGTATGGGGGTGTGTTAGTGCCCATGGCATGGGTAACTGCACATCTGTGAAGACACCATTAATGCTGAAAGGTACATCCAGGTTTTGGAGCAACAGATGCTGCCATCCAAGCAATGTCTTTTCAGGGACATCCCTGCTCGTTTCAGCAAGACAATGCCAAGCCCCATTCTGCATGTGTTACAACAGCGTGGCTTCATAGTAAGAGAGTGTGAGTACAAGACTGGCGTGCCAGCAGTCGAGACCTGTCTCCCCAGTGTGACGCATTATGAAGCGCAAAATACGACAACGGAGACCCCGGACTGTTGAGCAACCGAAGCTGTACATCAAGCAAGAATGGGAAAAATGTCCACCTACAAAGCTTCAACAATTTGTGTCCACAGTTCTCAAAACGCTTATCAAGTGTTGTTAAAAGGTGATGTAACACAGTGGTAAACATGCTTGTTTGGAACGTGTTGTAGGTATCAAATTCAAAATGAGTGAATATTTCCCCCAAAAAACTTAATCAGTTTGAACGTTAAATAGTCGAAAACATTTGTCTTCATCATGTATTCAATGAAATATATTTGCAAATCATTGTATTCTGTTTTTATTTACATTATACGCAATGTGGCGGCACGGTGCTCGACTGTTTAGCACATCTGCCTCACAGTTCTGAGGACGGGGGTTCAAATCCCAGCCCCGCCTGTGTGGCGTATGCATGTTCTCCCCGTGCCTGCGTGGGTTTTCTCCGGGCGTGGTAGGTTGATTGAAGACTCTAAAGTGCCCGTAGGATATACCCCGCGTCTCGCCCCAAGATAGTTGGGACAGGCTCCAGCACGCCCGCGACCCAAGTGAGGAGAAGCGGTACAGAAAATGGATGGATGGATGCATATACACAATGTCCCAACTTCATTGTAATTGGGGTTTGTACATTAACATTGGAAGAAAGAACTTCTTTTCGAAAAAAAAGTCTCTTTAAAGTCTCACAAAAACACTTATTTACACGTTTGACAGTTTAGTTTAAATGTGAATGCATCTGTACCGTTAATAAACGTTTTATGATTTAGACAATTTGAGTATGGAACAGATTGTTACAAAATCTCAAAATTAAAAACAACATTTGGTTTCACTGCACTTAAGAAAATATAATCCTCTGAAGGGGAAGGATAACCGACCCAACCAGTTGGTTCGGCAAGTCACATCTTTTGGATTCACTTTATGTGGGTTCACTTGCCAACTCCTCTTTATATACTCTACTGTATATCATCAAAATCAAGTAAAGTCTTAATCAATACTCATGCAACAAGACCTGATCAAAAGTCCCACATGAAATCAAGTCACCGCAGACTATAATTCCTCAAGGGCAAATTCAACCCGCATACTGTATATTTGTGTTTGTGTTGTACAGCACACTGAGTACCAGATCACACACATGCAGGCATGCAAGTAGAGATGAAGATAAAAGGGGTGCAGAAACAGCGCTGCCACTCAAGCGCGCCTAGACGCTAGTCAAGAAACAGACGAGCCTCCCTTCCAACATGTAGTTGCCTTTTTTGTCTGCGGTGGGACTGAAAAACCATGACACTCTGGTTGCGAAGCCCAACTGTTTACAGATGAGCTACTACTGCTCTCATGTACCAAGAAAAAAATTGAAATGAATGTCAAGTGCCTGTCATCTGACCTGACAACCTGTCGAGCTGCTGCGCGGTGATAATCTGTTAAACCACCCACACACACACACACAGGCGCTTGATCCGCATTACCTTTGCCAGAATGAGTTGGTCATGTCGGAGTCTCTGTTTGTTCTTCTGAAGTTTGCCAGGCATCATCTTTCCCGTCCGGAAGTCGAAACATGCCAAATCCACTGAGTTTCCAAGATAACGGGACAACTGAGGTTTACTCCGGAACTTTTTCCCTGTAGGACTAAATGCAGAAAGAGATTTGCCTGAATGAACTTTTTCATCTGGTCAACTGTTTAAATGCAATTGCTCACATCATCGATTCGACCTAAAAGGTTTGTTGATTATCTCCGCCTAGCTCTCCGCTCCCGAGCCAGCGCTGTCAACATAACAAACACCTGCGCTCTCACAATTGGGTCTTCTACACGGAGGCAACCAATCAGAGGAAAGGGGGCGGTCTTAGCCAGCGGATACAGAACCGGGTCAACCAGAGGCCGCTGTCAGAGGACACAAGAGTCCTTTTCTGGACACTCAGTATGACAAAACCGAGTTGTTTTTTTAAATGCGATTGAAGTCCATGTTAAGAGAGGCACACTATGGAGGCTTTAATAGCCAAAAATACAGAACCTTCAAGATGGCAATGGCAAAGTTTGAAAATGAAGTACGTGTTGTATCGAAATCAATGTTTGTCATTCATTCATTCATTCATTCTCCGTACCGCTTCTCCTCAGTAGGGTCGCGGGCGTGCTGGAACCTGTCCCAGGTGACTCTGGGCGGGAGGCAAGGTACACCCTGCACTGGTCGACTGTGCCACCCATGTTTGTATTTTATTTTATTTATTTATGGAAGTCCATGTTGGAGAGTCACTATAGGGGTCTAGCTTGCCAAAATACAGGGCAGAACAGATTTTCTGATTTCTGTGGTCCTCCATGAAAGCAGACTTGATTATCTTTGTGTTTCATCCAAATGAGACATTTGCAAACATATGCTTTTACTTTTGAAAACAATGATCAAGATTTGTGCACATTTTCTGACACGTTACAGACCAACCAGTAGCTGAATCATTATCAATTTATGGGAAAAAAATAACCGTTATTTTCAGCCGTTACTAGGACTAACCTGTAATTGACGTAGTTGAACTTGACGTGTCCATCAAACTAGTAGCCCTTCGGATTCATCGGTACCCAAGACGTAGCTCAGTTTCAAAAAGGTGGCGGAGTGCATCGCTCCCTCTCGTGTAATATTGCTTGATTGGTTTTATTTGGTTTTGTTGAACCAGAAAGCAATTCAACGAGATTTGGATTATGAAGTTTCATGCAAAATAACTTTTCGTCTGATTATTCATTTAATACGTGGAATAATCGCTAGAATTATCGATTCGAAAAATATTTGATAGCAGTAGGGCCTAATTATTTCTTTTTTTTTTAAATAATCCATCTAACTAACTTAATGGACCTCCAATAGCTGTCAACATTGACATTTATTCCATATTTCTGGACTTGAAAACGATGTCTGCAGAAAAAACCTGCCCCCGAAAATCGACTAATTGGGTCATTTTCGGCTTGTTTTCTGATGACATAAAATTAAGATTTTGAC
This sequence comes from Phycodurus eques, assembly GCF_024500275.1. Lineage (NCBI taxonomy): Eukaryota > Metazoa > Chordata > Actinopteri > Syngnathiformes > Syngnathidae > Phycodurus > Phycodurus eques. Next base: position 2,958,681 of record NC_084539.1, read on the forward strand.
CCGTTCAAATATAGGTAAAAATAAACGACACGTCCGCCTGTGACGTCAGCAGCGGAAGATGAGGACATTCCCTCATTAAACTACTCCGTGCTCTGCGGTGGAATGTTGCCTAAGTTGAAAGTTAATAGCGATATCAGGTTACCAACTTGAACAAAGCGCTGGTTGGAAACTCAAGCAAGACATCTTCTGATGATTATGATGATTATTTCCTGAAAAGTTGTCACGTGGAGGTGGGGGGGATTCCGTCCGACAGTGTATAAAATATGAATAAATACCGCCACGTTATAAAGTATAGAATGTTCCTTTGTCCACAGCGGCTGTGCAGCAATGCTCATCTTCAGCATCCCCGCTGACGTCAGTCACACCGAGACACGGCGGCATATCGAGTTGGGCGGTGGACAATGGGCATTCCCAGGGCAAAACCAATTGATCGTAATGGAAATCACTGCCAGTTTATTGTAGTTTTTAGCAAAACATATTATCAAGAAAACGTGTTTGCGAACGATGCAGAAGGCCTTCTGTAGCAACGAACAGGCAGGAAAACGGTGCCTCCTGTCTTCATGTAAAATGTTCCCCGAGTGGAAGTGATCATGTTTTGTTGTGTTTTGTTTCTCAATCGGTAGGTCGATTGACGACTCTAAATTGCCCGTAGGTGCGAATGGGTTTGTTTCTGTGTGACCTGCGATTGGCTGGCGACCGGTATCAGGGCGTACCCCGCCCCTGGCCCCAAGATAGCTGGGATAGGCTCCGGCACGCGAGCGAAGATAAGCGCTACAGAAAACGGATGGATGTTGCAATTGGCAAAGTAGCCCTCGGGGTAATCTTGACACGATGTGACGCAAACGCAAAGAAAACATCTGCTGACTTCACGAGCTGCGCTGCGGTTTGAGCTTCGCCGCTCTTCCAGTAAGTCGGCCTGCTGACTGTTTGCCTGACTGGAACTGATGAGTCATATGACAAACCAAACCGAAAGTAAAGCCAAGTCGCAGCTCCTGATGGTCTTGACGTTGCAGAGCGAGGAAGTGACGGAGGGCAGATGTTAGTGACACCGAGTCAGTGTGAGCAACAGGAAGTGGCTGGTGGCTTTTTCGCTTGCATTCGATTGTGTTGTCGTCATTTGAATAGTGAGAAAACTTTTTTTTTTTTTTTTTTTTAGGGGGGATAACCACCTGCCTGAAAAAGCTTCAGGATCAATAAGAAAAGAAATATCTGACGCTAACTGCCTTGGTTTGACCGAGAAAATGCTGAAAGTTGTTTTTACTCGAACGTAAACAACGGCTGTGGAAATTCACACCGCTCAATATGTTGATACTGAGTCATGTTAAACATCAAACTTCACCGGCTAGAGGCAGAGGTTGCGTTTTAGGGACACTGCGGGCCCCTCTGCGAGAGGGGTCAACAGCTTGGCGACGTGTCGACCGCAGGCAGAGTGTGACACGAAGCCCGAGGTCGTATGAGGACACTTCACTTACGCAGTCATTTCGTGTACAGTGCGCACTGTATACATGTACCCACGCGACACGTGCTGGGATTACACAATATGTTTGACGAGTTGCACTCAGGTGGTCATCGTCGACGGCGACGGCGACCGCGTACGCTGACTTCGAGAGCGATTGATGGCGATGGCGGAGACTTTACGCGCAGGAGCGGTTGACCTCCAAGTTAGCGCGGGTCATCCGGATCCGAGCCTTCAATTTGCCCGCGGCTGCTCCCTGACCAATCGATACTCGAATGTACCTGTAGTAATAAACGTCGCTCTTGCCGGCGCTCAGACCAGACTTCCTGATCACTTCTTCCTTCTTCCAGCCGGGTGGCAAAGCTGGGCAGTCCGACCTCCTCTTCTCCATCCGAACACACTTATCGATCCCAGGATTCCGGTCCGTTCAAGTCAACTGATCCCTCCGCGGCCCTCCGGCCGAACCCGGCGGCGTCACAGACGCTCGCTCGCCCCGCCTCCGCCCTCCCCGGCCGCTTGCTTCGCGTGGAATGAAAGCGTCCTTGCTTCGGTTGACCCCCGAAGTCCACCAAAGCGTCGAGGTCCGTTGAGGTCCGTTGAGGTCCGAGCTGGCTAACGGCGGGCTGCGAGCCTGTGACGTCGCTCTGGACCCGTCGCGCTCCCTGAGATCTTCTATTCGGACAGAGCGATCACTCGAGTGAAATGAAATCGCTCAGCCGGGAGTTCTCTCTCTCTCTCTCGCCCGCTCTTTTTTTTCTTTTTCTTTTTCTTCTTTTTTTTTTTTCTTGCTCCAGTACTACCGTGCCTTGCACCTTTGCAGGCGAAGGGCAGCGCCGTGAACCCAAGCGACGAAACCACATGTTACAAACCGTTTATAACCTTCACACTGTCATGACATTTGTCTTTATCCAGTTAACTCATTACAATATCGACCAAAGAAAGCACGCACCGACCGCTCAACTTCAATCGTAATATGGGTGAATCGTTTATGCAAAAGCAAATTTCGTTCAGCTTATTGATAATGGAAACCCATTACGAGCCCCGAACTTTGTGTACACATATTAAGGCATGATAATATACTACTTTGTTAAGACAAATGTTGATCGTAATCATTGGGCATTTCGTTTTTTCCCCCGAGGTTGTGGGCCGGGCAATGGTGTCTGGATGACAACAGCAATGGTGTCTGGACAAAGAGACAAGAGTGGCCGCAGCATTGACCGTTTCCACATCTCGGCTTCAAACCGGTGACCTCGCGAGAAGAGTTTCAAGGGGCCTTGGCGGGACTGTCCCATTCCGTCTCTGGGAAATCCTGTGAAAGTGTACTACGCCCACACGAATGAATGAAAAACATCAATCCAATCCTCCAGACCTCCACCAGCGGGATGCAAAAACCATTTCATTCCCCAACATCTCGACACTCTTAACTCAATGTCCATCATCTTTGTCGGGCAGCGGTTCGCCTACTTTTGACTCCGACGAACGCCCCAAAAATATTTAGCTCTCCCAAGTGCCGCCATCCTGATCAACCTTAAAAGACAGTAGCGTAGTGAGCCCAAGTGCTCATCAAAAACCAGGCACGTTTTATTCCCTCAAAAAATGATTTCATATTATTGTAAGGAAATGAAGACAATTATGCAGTTTGCTTCTCGGAAGTTTTTTCTGCGAATATAAAACTGTACTTCATGATTGAAGTAAAATGTATATCATACAAGTTATGAGCTTAATGTCGTATGAGACGAGAGTTGTTGTTATGGCTGCGCATGTCTCTGCGAAGACAGGCTCGGCGAGGTCCACCTTGCTTCTGTGCTTTGTTGCGATTTTTGTGGACCCTTTCTCGCACAGATAGCTGGGTGGTCAGAAAAGGAGAAAAGCTTCAAAGGTGTCCGTGTTGCCCGATTGCGTGGGGCTTACCGGCTCTGGCGATCGGGAGGCCGCCACGATACGAAGCCTCCTGTGTTTTGGCTACGCTTGTACCACAGCATGGCACAATCTTGGAACGCTCTTTCCGGTTTTGCCCTTAAATGCCAGCAGCCTCGCGTTTTGGCTGTTTCCAGGATCAAAAAAACTGATCATATATCGCTGCAATGACAGAGAACTAACGACGCACAACCTGCCTCGTCCGACGGCCTGGAAGAAATAAGAACTTTATTACAAAGCAACAAAGGTCAAAGCATCAAACGAACACTGTTTATGTAACAAACATGCGTGCAATACGGTTGCAATTGGAGAGCAATCGGCTAGATGCGAATTGCTACGTAGGATAGCGGACTTGCGGTGTATGCTAAGCTAACAAGCATAACTAGGATTAATGACGTGATCGTTTGAAGCCGAACTCGCACAAAAACGGCTCGCGTTCTCTTCGTGGCTCGCGTCTTTGGACAAAAGTTAAATACATGCGTGCCATTTATTTATGCACGTATGATACAGTGCATGTAAACACGAACAAAGCAAAACACAATCGACTGTCGTCTTTGGTGGTTCTGCGGCGATAGCTCGCGTTTGAAAAGAGACGTTGTCAACGCTTAACGTTCCTATGGGTGCTTTGAAACACCCAAGCGAGGAGCAAGCGCTTTTCACCATTTTGCCAAATGCAGAAGTTTACCGGATTGGATGTCGTTTCTGTCGTCCATTACCGCAGCGACATTGTCCTGCTTCAAGTATTGATTGGTCAGTGATCATTAAGTGTTGGATCTGGATGACCAGCTCTTATAGGTCAACCACTCCCGCGCATAAAGTCTCAGTCGTCGACATCATAGGTTGCAAGTCAGACACTGTGTATGAAAGGCTACTCCCTACTACAGTGTCTCTACTACTATCCAGTAAGTTTTATGTTTAACATGACTCAGTATCACATATTCAGTGGTGTGAAATTCCACAGTCGTTGTTTACTTTCAAGGAAAAACGAACTTTTTTTTTTTTTTTTTTTTTTTTTTTTTAAAAACAGCATCGGACGTTTATTTTATAATTGATCTTGGAGCTTTTTAAGGCAGGTGGTTTTCGAAAACAAAAAAAAGGTACATCACGATTCATACAAACACAAATTACTGTACTTGAATCAAACAACGACAACGTTATGGAAAACACAATCAAATGCATACATATATCCGAGGTCGGGTCGCGGGGGCAGTAGCCTTAGCAGGGACGCCCAGACTTCCCTCTCCCCAGCCACTTCATCCGGCTCTTCCGGGGGGATCCCGAGGCGTTCCCGGGCCGGCCGAAGGACGTAGTCTCTCCGGCGTGTCCCGGGTCGTCCCCGGGGTCTCCTACTGGTGAGACGTGCCCGGAACATCTCACCAGGAAGGCGTCCAGGAGTCATCACATGCCCGAGCCACCTCATCTGGCTCCTCTCAATGTGGAGGAGCAGCGGCTCTACTCTGAGCTTCTCACCCTATCTCTGAGGGAGAGCCCGGACATTAATCATTAACGCCTCATTAATGTACACACAGGACCCCATATTGACAAAAAAAAAACATAATTGTTGACTTTTTTGCTGATTTATTAAAAAAGAAAACTGAAATATCACACAGCCATAATTATTCAGACCCTTCGCTGTGACAATCAAATATTTAACTCGGGTGCTGTCCGTTTCTTCTGATCATCCTTGAGATGGTTCTTCACCTTCATTGGAGTCCAGCTGTGTTTGATTATACGGATTGGACTTGATTCGGAAAGCCACACACCTGTCTATAGAAGACCTTACAGTGCATGTCAGAGTAAATGACAATCATGAGGTCAAAGGAACTGCCTGAAGAGCTCAGAGACAGAATTGTGGCATGGCACAAATCTGGCCAAGTCATCAGTCGTATTTAAAAAAAAAAAAAAAAAAAAAAAACAGCATTTCACAAATTCTGCCAGGGTATGTAAACGTATGAGAACAACTGTACATAAAATTAAAGTGTAGGCTACACCTTTCTCATAACCTCTAGGTGGCTGTGGCATATTGGAAAGAAATTGTACAACTTTTTCCTAACCTCTAGATGGCGGCATACATTTATAAAATGTGAGAGTGTTTTTTTTCATTTGTATAATGCGCACTATTGACTTTTGACAATTTTGTTTTTTTGGGGGGGGGAATGTATATTATACACAAAAAGTTACGGTACATGCTGCTCGCTACCTTTATTTACACACACACACACACACACACACACACACACATGCACACTACAGTTGAAGTGCAAATACCATAAAGCAGATCTAGTAGAAATCCTATACTTTTTCAATAAATCTGGTCAACAAACAGCTTCTTCATTCGGACATTCTATCTTTGTGGAGTTTGCATTTCCAATGAAGTTGGGACGTTGTGTTAAACATAAATAAAAACAGAATACAATGATTTGCAAATAATGCTCGACTTATATTTAATTGAATACACTACACAGACAAGATATTTGATGTTCGAACTGTTAAACTTGATTGTTTTTAGCAAATAATCATTAACTTTCTAAATTGTATGGCATTTGAGCATTTAAAAAAAAAGCTTGGACAGGATCATGTTTACCACTGTGTTACATCGCAGACGTGGCCCAATGGTTAAGATTGTCACCTACCACCGTGGTGGACCTAGGTTCAAGACCCCGTCAACATCCCCCAGACTCATGGCTGTGGTGTCCTTGAGCAAGACACTGATACCCCAAAAATGCTCCCCGGGCGCGTCAGCTACCCCCTGCTCCAGTGTGTTCCACTAACATGTATATGTGTATGTGTTCACTGTGATGGGTTAAATGCAGAGAACAAATTTCGTGTGCATGCATGCATGTTCATGACAATAAAAGATGATTATTCTTCTTCTTTTCTTTTAACAACATTCAATAAACGTTTGGGAACTGAGAACACTAATTGTTGAAGCTTTGTAGGTGGAATTCTTTCCCATTCTTGCTTAATGTACAGCTTCAGCTGTTCAACAGTCTGGTGTCTCCGTTGTCGTATTTTACGCTTCTTAATGTGCCACACATTTTCAATGGGAGACAGGTCTGGACTGCAGGCAGGCTAGTACCCACAGTCTTTTACTACGAAGTCACGCTGTTGTAACACGTGCAGAATGTGGTTTGGCATTGTCTTGCTGAAATAAGCAGGGGCGTCCGTGAAAAAGACATTGCTTGGATGGCAGCATATGTTTCTCCAAAACCTGTACGTACCTTTCAGCATGAATGGTCTTTTCCTCTTGGGCCTGGAGGACACGACGTCCACAATTTCCAAAAACAATTTGAAATGTGGACTCGTCGGACCACAGAACACATTTCCACCAGAGAAGCCGGCGGCGTTTCTGGGTGTTGTTGATAAATGGCTTTTGCTTTGCATAGTAGAGGCATTCAATGTTGGTTTTGGGCCTTGCCGCTTACATGCAGTGATTCCTCCAGATTCTCTGAACCTTTTGATGATGTTATGGACCGAAGATGATGAAATCCCTAAATTCCTTGCAATTGTACGTTGAAGAACATTGTCCTTAAACCATTTGAGGATTTTCTCACACACTTGTTCACAAAGAGGTGAACCTCGCCCCATCTTTGCTTGTGAACGACCTTTTCTACCCAATCATGGCACCCACCTGTTCCCAATGAGCCTGTTCACCTGTGGGATGTTCCAAACAGGTGTTTAATGAGCAATCCTCAACTTTCTCAGTCTTTTTTTGCCACCTGTCCCAGCTTTTTTGGAACGTGTTGCAGCCATACAATTCTAAGTTAATGATTATTTGCTAAAACCAATCAGGTTTATCAGTTTGAACATGAAATATCTTGTCTTTGTCGTGTATTCAATTAAATATAGGTTGAACATGATTTGCCAATCAGTGTATTCTGTTTTTATTTAGGTTGAACGCAACGTCCAAACTTCATTGGAATTGGGGTTGTAAAATATTAAGAAAGTTCAACAGGAAATTATCAAGTGTAAAAATAGGAGGGAGGGAGTAAAATAAAGGGAAGTGTAATGAATAGGGAAGAGATATTTATGGGAAGAGATATTTATGGAAGGGGGATTATGAGAAAAAAAAAAAATATATATATGTGTGTGTGTGTGTGTGTGTGTGTGTGTGTGTGTGTGTGTGTGTGTGTGTGTGTGTGTGTGTGTGTGTGTGTGTGTGTGTGTGTGTGTGTGTGTGTGTGTGTGTGTGTGTGTGTGTGTGTGTGTGTGTGTGTGGTGGCACGGTGGAAGACTGGTTAGAGCGTCAGCCTCACAGTTCTGAGGACCCGGGTTCAATCCCCGGTCCCGCCTGTGTAGAGTTTGCATGTTCTCCCCGTGCCTGCGTGGGGTTTTCTCCGGGCACGCCGGTTTCCTCCCACATCCCCAAAACATGCATGAATTGGAGACTCTAAATTGCCCAGAGGTGTGAATGTGAGTGCGAATGGTTGTTTGTTTGTTTGTTTGTTTGTATGTGCCCTGCTGGCGACCAGCTTGGCTGGCGACCAGTTCAGGGTGTACCCCGCCTCCTGCCCGATAATCGCTGGGATAGGCTCCAGCACGCCCGCGACCCTTGTGAGGATAAGCGGCTCAGAAAATGGATTGATGGATTAATGAAAAGGAAAGTGATTGTCAGCCAAAGCAGTAATCAATGCAACGCTGTAGGTGGCGGTAATGTACTAATTCAGTATGAAAATTACCCTTAAGAGTCAAACAAAAGAAGAAGAAAGCTCAAATCTAACCAATCGAGGACGCAAAGGCGACGAAAAAGAGAATGACGCATAGATATGAACATGGGTGGAGAAAAACGAGCCTCCACAGATATTGTCTGCCTAATCCGACGGTAAAATAGTAGGGGCAAAGTCCTCAGCACAGTCCATGTGTGTGGATGGCAAAACAACCCGAAAGAACAACGGTAACGGCACATCGTACAAGTACGACAATGGATCTCGGAATAGACTTCACAGGTCTAATCTTTTTGAAAATGTTTAATTATTTTTTTATTTTTAAATGTAAACTATTGATAGAACACACTTTGGCACTGACAGTAAAGTAAACCTCATCGCAATCTGTTGAGAAATGACAAGTTTACGACTTAATTTCAAGACCAATGCATTGCCGTTGATGGGAAAGTCGCCCCTGTCAACATGGCCGTTTCATAGACACTTCGGTTAGCCGGACCAGTCTACGTTCCCCGGGAGCCTTGAATGTGCGCCTCAGAGCAACAGGAAGTAAGTTTTCTTTCTTTCTCCCCCCCCCCCTGTTTCTGTTAGTAGTGTTTAAAAAGTGAGAGGACATCCCGGAGACACAGTTTTCCGTAAGTTTTGTCTATCTTACAACAATATTAAATGTTGCTACTTTTGATTACGATGATGTGCGAGTTTTGCCAGTCACCTGGTGTTCGCTCAGCTATCGGTAGAAAAACAGCTCCTCTAAATCTTGGTTCTTTGGCAAAACGCAAAGCGCAGTCGATGCTTTTCTCATCGGCAAGTCGCTTGCACATGGACTGCTGAGACATCCATCCATCCATCCATCCATCCATTTTCTTTAGTGCTTATCCTCAATAGGGTCGCGGGCCGCTGGAGCCTCGTCTAAGTAAATTGCATTGTTTCAAATGCAATGTTCATCACATCATTCAGTACGGTTTCCTTATGTTCCCAATCTTTTACCCCAAAATCGTAGTCACCGTAATCTCAGAAGGCCAGGATTGCATTTATTTTGAAACCAACAAAGCACTTCACATCGCCTCTTCTGATTTTCATTGTATGTTTGCTTTAGTTAAATCTCAAGGCAAGCAGGAGGGCACTGACTAAAAAAGCTTTTAAGGACATCATTCTCCACATTGAGCATTTAATACAATATACAACGGGAAAATGTACGTTTGTCTTGGTCATTTGTAAGTGATAAACTTGGAAATAAATAGTTGTTTTTGTCAGCATGGACTCCACCAGCCCTGGGAGTGACTTCGTCTCTCCAGAGTCAACAGTGACTACGCTGTTGTCAAGCTCTGGACGCTTTCGGACCAGGCTGTTGTCACCAGAGTTCAACTCAACCTTCAGATACAGAGATAAGGTAGATTCCCTTTCTACAGTTATGGAGTACTTATAGTTCTATTTCATGAAATAACAACCACGCTAAGAAATTCCTCAACATACTAATGGCAAAAGTACCAACATTTTGTTGGAACATGGAACATATGTATGAGGGGCCGTTAGGGACATTATTCAGGATTAGCTTTCACACACACATAAACTACTGAAAGTCTCTCATCAACACAACTCCAACACTCTCATACGCACGAGTCTTGCGCTCATAAAGACTACTCAAACACTCATAAGACTGGCGAATCAATGTGCCTTTCGGGCTAAAGCGCAGTGGACGTGTGCTTACTCCTGGACTCAAGACAGAGTTTCAGCACCGCTGAAACTTTGAGTAGTATTAATGAGAGTGTTTGAGTAGTCCTTATGAGAGCAAGACTCATATGTATGAGTGTTTGAGTAGTGTTAATGAGACTGTTTGATTAGTCTTTATGAGAGCAAGACGCATGTGTATGAGAGCAAGACTCGTGTGCATGAGAGCAAGACTCGTGTGCATGAGAGTGTTTGAGTAGTAATAACGAGAGCCAGACTTGTGCGTATGAGTGTGTTTGAGTAGTAATAATGAGTGTTTGAGTAGTCTTTATGAGCGCAGGACTCGTGCGTATGAGAGTGTTTGAGTTGTGTTTATGAGAGCCTTTCAGTAGTTTGGGTGTGTTTGAAAGCATTTGAATAATAAGTGTGAGGTGTCCCGAACGGCCCCTCATACATGTGTCATGAACCTTATGATGATTTATGTCGGGGAAAAGGACTAATATTGAAACAACAGATGACTGTGGACAGAAGTGGCAATTTAATTAGAAATAGCAGTGAAGAGAGTAGAGGATCAAAACATGCCCAAATGAATGAACTGCAACCAAAATAATAAGAATAATAATCATGCATTACACTTATAAATAAAAAAAATATAATGGACTCTATGCACGCATCACTTCTGTGTTCAGTGTGAGGTGGCATATTAAATTCTGGGCCTGATCGTTCAAAACTCTGTTATTTTAACCACTGGTTATCCCCTAACCACCAGTTAAATTCTTAACCCGCCGTTATCTGGCCGACCGTTAAATATGCGTTGTTCAAAACATGGTTAGTCACGTGGTCGGTTAATGGCACCGTCAACGTTAACCGTGTGGTTGACGTCGCTGGTCAGCGCCAATATCTCACACAATTCCTCGTTTTGTCGTGAGCAGACACGGGGGCCATTTTGCACATTTTGAGGAGAAATGGCACTGCACATCACCCTAAAAACACCATACCAACAGTGAAGTTCAGAGGTGGGAACATGTTGGATTTATCTCACCAAACATGATAATGAATAAACACAAAAGGAATGAAGACGTTGGTCATTTTACTCATGAGGAGGGCGCATGGGAGATTGTTCAGGTTACAGCCTCTCAACACGCTCTAAACAATCTCTCCCGTCGCTCCTGCATTTATTTGAAAATAGGGAGGTTTCTAAGTTTACAAGACATAACGTACTAAGCTACAAGACACAACACACTAAGGGTAGGGTTTCAAGGTGAAAACATGGCACCTGCCACGTCCCGGCCACGTCCTTCTCTCAGATGATTCCTGCTGAGTCATCTTCTTGAAGGCGAGACATATTTCTTTCTAAACATTGTCCATAATACTAATGCAAGCTAAGCAAATCAATGATAACTTCTACAATATATCTAACAGAACATGATGGTGTGGGGCTGATTTTCAGCAAATGGTACTGGTAAACTTCACGTTATTGAAGGAAGGATGAATGGGCTAATGTACCGAGACATTCCTGACAAAAGATCTGCTGCCATCTACGAGGATGATGACAATGAAACAAGGGTGGACATTTCATCAGGACAATGAGCCAAAACATACTGCCAAGGAAACTCTCAATTGGTTTCCAAGAAAAAAAATAAAGCTGCCAGCATGGCCCAGCCCATCACCTGACTTGAATCCAATCGAAAATCTATGGAAAGAACTGAAACTCAAGGTCCATAAAAGAAGCCCACAAAACTTTCAAGATTTGACGACTGCTTGTGTGGAGCAATGGGCCAAAATCACACCAGAGCAATGCATGCGAGTAGTTTCTCCATACAGGAGGCGTCTTGAAGCTGTCATTACAAATAAAGGCTTTTGTACAAAGTATTCAAATAAATACCATTTGGCGTGTTCAATACTTTTTCCCTGTGTCATTTCACATTATTACCCATAACTTCATTTCTAAGCTTACTTGTTCTACTTTCTTTGTATGTATGGGTTTATTTGAGTTGTTCCCAACATCCGGTGACATTTTCATGTCAATAGCACCTTGGGAAATATATTGAGTGAGAAAAATAGTGACGTGTTAAACATTTATTTCAGCCGCTGCATATGCAATAATATGAGGCGATAAACCATTCATATGGTTTGACAGTCATAATGGCCCTCTGAGAGAAACCGTAACTACGCTGTGGCCCGTGACAAAAATTAGTTTGACATCCCTGAGCTTGAGCTTATCCCAGCTGACTTTGGACAAGAGTCTGTGCATGCCCTGGACTGGTTGCCAGCCAATCGGTGGCATTAGCATACCGATTGCTCTCATGACTTAAATATTGATGGTTGAAAATATGAAGGTAGTCTCCACTCGGGACTGCTAAATGTGAAATAGTCATTGTTTTTTATTAATTGGTAAATCTTCGATTTACAAAGGAATATGACTCCGCCTCGGCAGCTTTGGATGCCTACATCGCAGACTTCGACAGATGTCTGTACACTGAGTCATCAGGAACGCTGGGTCTGGCTCTGCCACAAAATCCATTGTCCACCCCGAGAAGACCCAGAATGAGCACACCAAGAAACAAAGCTGGTAGGGAACCAGTCTGTTGTCTGCTTGTTTCTTACGTATGAGGTATGTCAGAAAAGCTCCAGGACTGGCGTCACAAAAGATATACAGTCTCGCCATATTGCGGTTCACTTTTTTTTTTTTTTTTTTTTCGTCTCACTGTATCACAATTTTTAAAATCGTCCATATGTATTGTTTTTTTTTCATCATGGATTTTTCTGTGATTTTGCAGTGATCGTTTATCCACACAAATGTTACTGCAGACTGTTACCTACAGTGAATTGATCCAATAAGTGATTTAAGTGAAATTGAGTAATTTGAATATTTGCTACATGATTACAACTATAGTATAGCGTAATTTGACATGGAGGCGGCCCCACGGTGCCCTAATCCTGTCTCAGGCCTTCCTGTGTTGGAGGTTACATGTTCTCCCCGTGCTTACGTGGGCTTTCTCCAGGACACCCCAACTTCCTCCCACATTCTATAAAATGCATGCTAGGTTAAGTGAAGACTCTAAATTGCCCATAGGTGTGAATTGTTGTCTATATTTGCCGTACGATTGCCAGTCTATCCGTCCAGGCTGTACCCTTTCCTCTCGCCCAAAGTCAGCTGGGCTAGGCTCCAGGTCACCTGCAGCTCGAGCTGAAGAACAACAGTCTAGAAATGAATGACGGGAGGGACTTTCCCGGACTATAACATGTTTTGCGTTTGTACTTGTAGCTCTCAGGGAACGTTTAACTGACAGGGAGGTGGATTTCCTGACCCTCCCCGTCAGTTCCCTCCGTCACCGTGACAACCACGACAGACTTTCGATGACAACCGACGAACTGCTGTCCGTCCCCCGTGATGGTTCCATGCCCGTCACCCACACGACTGCCTTCATCCAAGGTTTTAAATCCACACGTTGCGAAAACAACTCTTGCTTTGACTGGAACGTCAACCTAAATGATTGACTGTTAGCACTTCACTGTGTTCCTCTCGTTTGTTTGCATGTTCAGGTTGCCCGTCTCAGTCTGTAGCCTCTCAGGCCCGTCTTCCCTCCGAGCCAGGGTACAGAGCAAGGGATAACATATCCCACTCACATTTAAGCAGGAACTGCAGCAGCTCAAGGTTGAGCTCTCGCCCTCTTTACATTACGTGTCTCATCCGAGATGGTGACAGATCTTTGTTATCCACCAGGTGCAATCGAGAACCCGAAGTTTCCACTTTGAAACAAGATGTCCCCTTTGTCAGATGCTTAACAGTAATGACTATCCACTATGATCTTTGAGTCTTCAACTATTTTAGGAGCATACTCTGACTTGAGCTTATCTTCATCTGTTAGTGTGCACACAGAGCAGCGAGGTCAGAGCAGGTATTGCAGTCTTCGTCGCCCCGTTTACCACGCAGGCTCAGTGGGAACAAGGCAGACGTCGGCCGCACTGCAATCGGTAATGTGCCTGCCTGGATCCAAGACTGTGAGCCACTACCCCCATCAGAGGTCTACGTTTGTGACAAGCTTGGTACCGCATCATTCACTCTATCAAATTCAAATTGAAAAATGTTCTTCCTTTATTTATTTTTTTTCCTCATGACGAGGAAGAACCTTACTTTTTACGTAATGGAGCTTTCCGGGTACTTTCGTGCTTTGAGAAGTTGGTTTACCGACTTCTCAAAGTGTTTGTTTACCGTTCCTTAAATATTAACTCAACACGAGTCTACTTTCCAAAGAATTCCTGCAACTAAAAATCCAAAACATTTCACAGTTGTCACACTTTTTGTGCCAGAATGCTCTTAATTGTACATTGACTATTAGTCAGGAGTCTATTGCGCAAACGAAAAGTATTTCCAAGTTTTTTTTTGTTTGTTTGTTCCATCAGAAGGACCAAGAACCAGAGCACCATCTTGGTCAGGAGACACAAAGGACGATGCTGGCATGACACCTAATCAGGTAGAAGATGAAAATGCCTTTTCTTGACCAATGGCTGGATATTTGAAAACAGATTTTCTGTGAATGCTCAGGGTTCTGTCATATCATGTCTGTGTATGGGCATTGACAGGATTTATTTCTACTAATTTGGGTCACACTGCGTGTGCGATCTGAAACGTAAAAAGAAAAACATTCCTAAATCAAGCTTAGACTTTCAGAAATTACCCAAAAAAAATGCTAATGGTTCATGTGTTTCTTATTTTTTTTTACATGTCAATTTTTTTTTTTTAAATAAATCAAAATCAGCGTGACACCCAGCAGAGTCTGAGAGATCTGAGGCTCCAGTTTGCTGAACAGATATCTTTGATTGCCTCAGACAGAGAAAGCTCCCACTTCTCGGAATTTCTTTTGAAAGGTAAATCATCGAACACGCTATAGTGAAGCTTAAAGGACACACCGTGTGGACCCTTCTTTATGTTCTGATGGGTGTAGATTTTCTTTGGGCAGATAACCGGCTAGAGTCACTGATCCAAAAAGCCGATCAAGTGCTGAACTCGCTCTCTCAGCGTTTTGGAGGAGCACAAAGTCTTGCAGATTCAGGTAAGATTAGTGTACGGTTGGGCTGCATGATTGTGGGCAAAATAATAATCGATTATTTTGATCAATATTGCAATCACAATTATGAATCATGATTATTTCTTGTGTTGGGAAAAAAAAACATTTTTATTGCACTACTTTTTAAAAAACAGTATATAACGTTTCAGTTCAAAATGAATCTTTAAATAAGAATAATTGATAGCTAATTAAAAAAAACAATTCGACTTGACGACAACTGAATAATTAGGCTATTAAGAAAAGGGCAATCAGAAATTGCAACTAAATGGAAGCAAATACAGTTAATGCATGTAAGGCAATAGCATCAGGCTGCAATCACCGATTTTTCGTTTGAAAACCCCCATCGTCGGTATAGTGAATTGTCAAGGACGGTATTATGTCTCCGTTGTTCTGCTTGTCCATTGGTCAGTCGTGCACGGTTACAATCTGCAAAGAACTCAGTAGTCGTGATGCCCCTCTCTATTTACTCCCGGTGTTTTTGCCTTGCACTCAGGCCAGCCCAAAAGTTGAAGTCAAGGCACCCGCTACAAGAATTGTTAGTAGTGTCTTACCGTGACACGCCGCCTCTTCGCCAACGGCCAACTTCCAAATAGCAGATTCATATATTACTACATTGGACATCAATGCCGTTTTAAGGTTTCATTTTGAAGTTGGCACCAGAGCGCAGCGGCAGAGCATAATGAAGCCTTAACCATGCATTAGCCCGCCCCCTGGTGGCTGGCTGACTAGGTTGCGGGCACTGCTGCAAGTGTAGCACTTTTCCTATGTGGCAGTGTTTGCATTTTAAATGTAAAAAAATCCCCAACGATCAGGCTCGTTTAATCGTGGCAGCCCAAAATCCCGAGCATGATTACAATTCGATTAATGCTGCAGCCCTCGTGTCCAGTGTAGCATTACTTTGGTTCTCATTGCCTGCACTTTCTTTTAGAACCAAGTCATCAAACTGTGATTGTCAGGTCAGATGTTTACTGATTTTCACAAGCATGTTCACTTTGATCAAATGATTTAATATGATTCTTGTTCTTTGGGAACAGGTAGATCAGTACTGTAGATAAAAACATCTTATCTCTCCGTTAATGAATGTCTATAGCATTCCTATAGATTTTCTTCTTGTCAATGGTTTTCAACAAACATATAGAGGGCAGATATGTTTGGATTCCCTAAAGGAGGCCCTTTAATGGCGTCCTGTCGTCCCCTTTAAACCAAAGAAACTAAATGTCCACTTTTGAAGAGACTTCGCCTCCCACCATCTCATTTTTGCAAACAACTCTTGTTAGTTCGCAGTGATTCTGTGAATCCAGTGAATAGTGAAGAAATGCAGCTCAGTTCGATTTCGCAGGGTCCCCTGCTCCCTATGTAAGACTGTCTACACTTCCACTTTTACTATTTCTGCATTTACTGGTATTCATTGACAATACAGTGCCGCATGTCTTATTCTTTGTCGATGATGCAGAGACTTGACGGGAGCGGCGCAGGGCATCACCGAGGCGCTGTCGGAGGAAACCACCCAGGTCGGGCTGACCCGTAATGCTTTGATGCTTCCATTAATCACTCTGAATGGTTTGGAGAGAGAATTAAACAGAAAAGAGAGAACCACATTGTACCGTCGTTAATAAAATACGAATGAAGAATCAAAAACCAAATGGAACACATTTTAAGACACATCTTTACTCACAAAACTTTACACATAAACTGGACAACGAGTGGTTTCTAAATGTTGATGTAGGGATGAACATTTAACCCATATGGTGCATCATTTTATAATGTTTAGGACATGCAAGACAGACCAACCTCAGTTTAAGCCCTCAGATGTGCAAAAATACAACAGACACATTAGATTATGAATGTGTATTCAATTGGGTTGAAATTTGATATTTTCATGAAAGATTGTCTCCTCTCGACTCAGGATTGCAGTCACGATGGGAGCAGCATCTGGAAACAGCCCGGTCCGTTGGAGGCTCTGAAACAAATGATGTTTCGAATGCAGGCTGTGGAGGCGGAGCTTCACCGACAACACAAACCACCAATTGCTCCAACTGGCAATAAGGAAACTCATAGGGTATGTCATTTGTTAGGCTTTTCACCACGTGTGTCAAACTGGTGGCCAAATCAAAATTGATCATTGTGTTCTGGTGTAACACCATTGAGATATTTGCAAGCATTTCTTTGTTACCCATCCCCCTTTGAAAAGAAATGTAATCGTTGAAAAACGTGTTTTTGTAGGCTTCTGATTTCAAAACATGTTGTGTATACTGTATGTAATAAGAGTCTATGAGGTAATCTTTCATTTATATGGGTTCACAGTCGTAGCGGCCCTCATAACTGCGATGTGGCCCGTGACAAAAATGACTTTGACAGCCCTGCTTTACACGATCGGGATTTTCGGGGCCGATCACCGATCGGCAAGTTTAAAAAAAAAACAAAAAACGATATCCAATCACAAGATGGAGCAAAATATCTATTTAAAGGGCTTGTTCCATTACCGTACATACTTGTGAGTTGTATACCGAGTATTTTCTAGTCAGGTCATGTATTCTAATCAGTCAGCTCAAACCAACATTACAAAATGACAGAAATAAATGGTGCTAACTTACTGTAATTAAATTACTACACACACACACACACACACACACCGAAACTTTATGACATGATTCAAGAGAACGCCGGCATGTTTACGTTCAACCGTTAGCGCTAGCACTACAGTGAGTACGGAAAGTATTCAGACCTCCTTCAATTTGTCACTCTTTGTTATGTTGCAGCCGTTTGCTAAAATCATTGAAGTTCATTTTTCCCCCCTCATTAATGTACACACAGCAACCCAAAAAACGGACTTGTTGACATTTTGGCAGATATATTAAAAAAGAAAAACGTAAATATCACGCAGCCCTTTGCTCAGTATTTGGTAGAAGCACCCTTTTGAGCCAATCCAGCGATTGAGTCTTTCGGGGAATGATGCAACAAGTTTTTTCACGCCTGGATGTGGCGATCCTCTGCCATTCCTCCTTGCAGATCCTCTCCAGCTCTGTCAGGTTGGATGGTGAACGTTGGTGGGCAGCCATTTGCAGGTCTCTCCACAAGCATTTAAGTCAGGGCTCTGGTTGGGCCATTCAAGAACAGCCACAGAGTTCTTCTGAAGACACTCTTTTGTTATTTTTTTATTTTATTTGACTTACTTACTTACCTGTCCTGTTCATAATGGTAGATCGGTATGCCTATGTGCTAGAACAGTTTTGCTGTGCAACAGGGGAGTTTGTAATACTCCGTTTATTTTTACATTTTAAATTATTCTGATGTTTATTGAAAATGCAGCTGGACAGAAAAGGGTCTTGGGTGGGACAGACAGAGGGACAGAGTGGACAGGGGGGACTAGGGGTGAAAATCACAACAGAACAATAGTGAGACATTCTTGATATTTGAACATAAGTAACATTACAACAGTTATTTGTAGATTGGGGGGGGGGGGGGGGGGGGGGACTCCAATGAAGGTGTAGAACCATCTCAAGGATGATGAGAAGAAATGGACAGCATCCGAGTTAAATATATGAGTGTCACGGCAAGGGGTCTGAATACTATGGGCTGTGTGATATTTCAGTTTTTCTTTTTGAATAAAGCTGCCAAAATGTCAACAACTCCGTTTTTTGGGTTGCTGTGTGTAGATTAATGAGGAAAAAAAAAAAAAAATCAATGATTTTAGCATATGGCTGCAATATAACAAAGAGTGAAAAATTTAAGGGGGCCTGCATAATTTCCATCCCCACTGTAGCTTGCTAGGCTACTTAACGTTTTGTAGTCTGCCATATTGTATTAAAAGTACGTGAACATACCTCAAGCAATCCTTCAATGAAAGTCTTCTCCCGAGCACCGGTGACCACCACCAAACGTTTTTCCCCATTTTGTTCTTATAATAGACTCGGCGCGATCCATTGGTTGTTGTGGTCACCATGGTAACGAATGTATCCGGTTGTGTTTGAGTTGACAAGATAAAGCCCAGTGAAGGTACAAGATGGGATATAAGGAGCCAGCAAACCTCAAAACTAAGCAAAGCTTTATTGCACTGAATCATACTGAGAGCAGTTTGTAATAATTTTGGACACAACTCTTCGTATGGCCTTAATAAACTAATTGCTAGATGAATACCTTTCTGATGAAAAGAAGCATTATCACAACACTTTGAGATATAGCGCTTGTATTGAATCGCATTAGATTATGCAAGTGGACATAAGGTTGTGATTGGTTGGTGTCTATTGTTGCATGAAGGTTATTCCCTAGTACGACAATTGCAGGCTTCTTCTCTGCTGCTCTATAGTGTGTGGTGTATTTGTATTGCAGAGGCCTGAAAGTGAAGCAGAACAGAGTTTATCTGGTGCACCATCACTGCAAAGGTAACTACATCTGTCAATCATATGCTGTGTCATTTCACATTATTACACACAACTTGAGCTAATTTGTTCTACAACCCCAATTCCAATCAAGTTGGGACGTGGTGTTAAACATAAATACAAACAAACCTTTCAAAACTACTTTATTGATATATTGAAAAAACACTGAAGATTCACAAATTCACACACTTGAGTTCCATCGAGGGCAATAACTCCAGCCAGCTCACTCCCAGTGTTGCGCCGCCGCCGCCGCCACCTTGAAATGTCGCACGAAACGTCAACAGACAGCACACTCGCCGAATACGAGATTACACTTCAGATTGTACTGACTGATCAGGCACTTTTAATTCTCTTTCTCGCTTTTTTTTTTTTTTAAGATCTAATGTGGAAAACATAACAAAAACACACCTGGAATTGTCCATTTCCGGGGTGTACATCTTCATGTAGAGTTTTCTTGAAACAAACAAGACAATTGTGCACAAAGAAGTATTAAGGCCTATACTAAAAAAGAAGAAGAAAAAAAACATAATATTGGAATGTAATGAGAATAAGGTCATTTTTTTTCAAGAATTCTTTGGGGGAAAAATGTCTTACTGTAGAGATTTAAAAAAAATAAAAAAAAAAAAAAAAAAGCCAGATTTGCGTGGGGAACAAAAATTCAATATGGAAAGTACAAAATCCCCCATCACCTCCCGGAGCCCTTTTATCTTGGGGGGGGGGGGGAGTAGTTGAAAGTCATGGGGTGATGTCTGGGTTTTGGTTATGTATTTTCTAGCTTCTATAAAGAAGTCCTGTAAGCCTGGCAACTCCGCTGGAACTTTTTTTCTTGTATTGCCCCCTTGTCAAATTGTTCTATTGTTGCATAGTTTCCCCACTTTGTTTATCATCATCAAACAAATGTAATTATCAGACAAATATAACCCAAGTGAACTTGAAATGCTGTTTTTAAATGATTATTTCGTTTATTAAGGAAATAAAAACTATTTAAAGTTACCTGGCCCTGTGTGAAAAACGAATTACTCCCCTTGTTAAATCGTGAATTAATTGTGGCTCATCAAACTTTTGGGTTAATTTTCACTGATCACACCCAAGAAATCACTTAAGCAGAATCTGTCCCAACAAAATCAAAAAGGACAAAAGATCTAAAAAAGCTGCAACAAAATGACACGATCCAAAGAAATCGCAGAACAGTCGAGAAATAAAGTCATTGACATCTATCGGTCTGGAAAGGGTTCCAAAAGACATTTCTACAGCTTTAGGATTCCGGCGAACCATAGCAACAGCCATCATCCTCACATGGAGAAATCGTGGAACAGTGGTGAACCCTCCCAGGACTTGGCCGCCCGACAAAGACGACCCCAAGAGAACAGCGATGACTCATCCAGGAGGCCACAAAGGAACTCAGGACAACTTGCAAAGAACTGCAGGCCTCTCTCGCCTCAGTTAGGGTCAACGTTCATGGCACAACAATAAGGAAGAGACTGGGCAAAAATGGCATCCACTGCGGAGTTCCACGGCGAAAACCACTGCTGACCAAAAAGAACATGAAGGCTCGTCTTACTTTTGCAAAACAACGTTTGAATGAGTCCCAAGACGTTTGGGGGAATATTATATGGACTGACGACATGAAAGTTGAGCTTTCTGCAAAGTGTGTGTCTCTCGTTACCTCTGGCGGAAATGTAGCACAGAATTTCAGAAAAAGAACATGCTACCAGCAGCCAAAGGTGGTCGTGGTAGTGTGACGGTCTTGGGCCGCTTCCTCCTTCAGGACCTGGACATCTTGCTGGGATTGATGGAACCGTGTTCAGCCGTCAGTTTGTGACGTCAAGCTGAAGCGCACTTGGATTCTCCAGCAGCATAACGATACAAAACACACCGGCAAGTCAACTTCAGAATGGCTTAAAAAAAAAAAATCTTTTTAAAAAGGAAGGTTTTGGGGTGGCCTAGTCAAAGTCCAGACTTTCATCCGATTGAAATGCAGTTGCATGACGTTAAAAAGGCCGTCATGCTCGAAAAGCCTCCATTTTTGCTGAATTCAAACAATTCTCATACATGCAAATCAGTCGCCTTTCGTCAAAATTCGCCGTTTTGAACTCAAAGTAGGCCATTTACTTGAATCGTATTCCTTTGGGGAGGGGGTTGGGCTCGGTCACCGTCACCGTCACTGTCGTCATAGTCGCTCGGGATCTGCTTTGGATAAGTCACAGGAGTTGACGGGACCACAAAGAACATTTACTTTGAATGGTACTTTGAGGTATTGGTACTTTTACTCCGATACAATGATCTAAATGTCGCTCGCTACCTTTCTTTACCGATTATTGCTTGTTTATCAACTATTTCGTGCGCGAGACTACGACTCCGACTTCCGCTTTGGGCGCTGTTTGCGGCAATCTAATTTAAGCGCGAGTGACGTTTAACTGCAGTTCACCAAACGACACAAGAAAGTCACATGACCTGTTTTTGTTTTTTTTTTCTTAATAAATAGAATCACCATTTAAAAACAGCCTTTTAAGGTCACTAAGGTCATTACTACACTAACTATGCAAAAATCTAAGAATTTGAGAAGGGGCCCAATACTTTTTCACGGCACTGTATTTGTGCACTTGCATTTTGTCCAATGATTAGCCTTATAGTCGAATCTTTTTCATTGACGCTGCGCTCCACAGTCAAAATTGGCTAAATAGCACGACCCGTTTAGCCACCACTGACCTTAAGCTTTTACCCGTTGTGCGCCACTGTGACGAATAGACTAAAATGTTAATTGTGCCCTTTCCAGAAACGGATTGAGGTGATAGACATCGCATGGAACTATGATCAAAAGTGCAATATTCTAACCACTGTAAGCAAATTCATTTCATAGTTTCCACCCTCAGGGCTCTGCATCACCTCAGTCGCCTGAAGCTGCTGTTGGAGGAACCGAGAGAAAAGCATGACGAAGAGGAGAAGGATATAGATGAAGGACGATACTCGTCTTTGTCTGCTGACAGACTCATCGGTTCTCAGCAGTATTGCCATTAAAGATGGAAACCCTGTCAGATGGATATTTTTCTCGTCGGGGTCAGCTGGAGGTTCTCGATGTTGTTTCATAGTTTGACTTAATTTTAGTTATGTTGAGCAAGCCTGAGGAGCAGTCGTTGCCAAAAGGAGCAGATGGATGGAAGGTTTTTTCCCCAAAAGTGCGATACAGCACATCAAACGATACCCATCGATACATAAGTACATCATATCAAATGTGGCTTGAAGGCCAATAGTTTTGGGCAAAAAAAGAAAAGAAAAAGAAGACATAACAACGTGACGTCTGTAAATGGAATATTAGTATTTCGAATGTATAATTGTACACCGAAGTGAATTATTGCAATAGAGATGGGAATAGGGAAATGTTTGTTCACCAGAGACGCAACTTTGTACGTAAGTTAAAATGCATAAAATAGCGTTTTTACAGCCCACTATTAAAATGCCAAAGAAAAATTGTTTATATGCATTGCTTTTTTTTAATTGAACCTTTATTTATTGATCCAGGTAAGGAAGTTGAGAATGCTGACCTTGCTGCAGAGTCAAGCAAAACTTCCAGCTGTTTCCATTATAGCACCGCTTCATGAATGCAAGATCCTCCAATGACCCAAAGTTGCAACAGCATGAGGGCAAACGTGGATTCAGAGGAATCAACAGAATCATTCATAAAATTTATCTTTGAAGTAATTCATGAGGAGAACAGTCATTTGTGGTCTACAGTTGGACCTTTCTTTTTAACTTCTCTTAATTCTTAACGAATTGAAAGTGTACATTGTTTAATCCTTCCATTGTGGAAAAATAATTGTGTAGAATGAGCATGGCATTCATGCTAAATGTACGTTTTTGACAACACTTTGTATACCTTTCTGTTAATCGGCATGGGATTTTTGCTGATCGTTAGTTGATGTCATTGTAAAAATGATACTTTGTGGTTGTGTTCTGAAGGCTTTGGTCATGTTTGCTTTCTAAATAATAATGTATATATTTCTTGGGACCTGCATCTTGTCCCTTTTTTAAATTCTGTTGAAATTTGAGCCTGAACTTTGCATCCATGCCCATAACACACAGTTTATTGCAAAGCTATTGAGGCTGCATTTCTTGCAGCCCTTTTTCAACACTTCACATATTGAGGCCGTACTACATTCGATCGATTCAAATGTACCGTGACCTTAATTTAATGATGCTGCTTCAAATGATTTCAACCAGCTGCACCTGTCATGTTCTTTTGGACAAAATATATTGATCTATTAAAGTTGAACTATCCCCCCCAAAAAGCAAACCGGCCGTGCAGTGACACTGTTTATTCTTTAATGACAACTGAAATGAAAACCCGCCTGGGTGGTATCGCCTTCGAGCTCGGTCCTGTGCAGGATCTTAGCACTTCCCAGTATTGGACTCTTCTCGTTGGACATGTCGGATGTTGTTCTTGGTATCTGCTGGAGCCATTCTCCCAGCTCGGGGGTCACTCCCCCCCCAGTGCCCTGATCACTATGGGCACCACTACGTCCGTCACCATTCACATTTTCTCAAGTTCTTCCTTCAGTCCTGGGTATTGCTCCAGCTTTTTGTGTTCCCTTTTCCGCATGTTGCTATCACTCGGGATTGCTACATCTTTCATCACTGCCGTCTTCTCATGTTTATCCACCACCACTATGTCAGGCTGGTTGGCCTCCATGTAGTTTGTCAGTCTGGATTTGGAAGTCCCACAGGATCTTGGCCTGGTTGTTCTCAACCACTCTGGGTGGTGTCTGCTATCTTGATTCCATATTTGGTACAGATGTTCCGGTGGACTATTGCTGCTATCTGGTTATGCATTGCCTGTCAGCATCTTAGACTCTGCTGTGATGTGCCGCACTGTGTCTGGGGCTTCTTTGCACAGCCTCCACCTGGAGTCCTGTCTGATGTGGTAGATCCCGGCATCTATTGATCTTGTGTTTAGGGCCTGTGCGATGTCATTGCTGTATATATTGTATATCGTGAGGTGTATCACGGACTCAGTCATGCTCGTTCTTAGCATACAGCTTGACGTCATTCACGTCGAGGAGGTAGCTGATCGTTGTTCCGCTTCTGAACCGATACCCGAAACCACTCCGAGGCAGTTCAGGCCTACGCAGAACAGCGGTGGAGACAGAGCATATGCCACATTTGATGTTCACCTGTACAATTGCCTTTGAGTTGGCTTCCACAGCCTCATTGTGTTATTGATGAATGTTCTTAGGCTCCTTTTGAACTTTTACAGCTCCAGGCACTCCAGTGTCCATGTGTGTTGCATCGAGTCTTAGGCTTTCTTGTCGTCAATCCAGGCAGTGAACAGGTTGGTACTTCTGCTTTTACAGTCTTGGGCAATTGCCCTGTCGACCAGTAGCTGGTCTTTGGCTCCCCTGGTGTTATTACCGATGCCTTTCTGTGCTCTGCTCATGTATTGATCCAAATGCAAAGTCATTTTAGCCCCCATGATGCCTGATAGGAGCTTCTATATGGTGCTGAGGGAGTTCGATGGTGTTGTTCCCCTCCAGGGGTCCTTCATGGCTGATAGGAGCTTCTATATGGTGCTGAAGGAGTTCGATGGTGTTGTTCCCCTCCAGGGGTCCTTCATGGTGAGGACTGTCTGTCTGTCTATCTATCTACAGTGCCACAAGAAAGCATTAACACCCCTTCACGTTTTCCACATTTTGCTGTTAGACTTATTCTAAAGCTGATTTGAGTATAGTTTTTTTTTTTTTTTTTTTTAAATCGACATCAAATATTCAATAATGACAAAGTACAAACGTTTTCCGACATTGGCGAAAATGTATAAAAAAAGGTAAACATTCAAACATAGTAGGTACATAAGTAGTAAAACCTTTTGCTACTACACTCAACCCTAAGCTCAGGTGCATCTGATTTCCACTGATCATCCTTGAGGTGCTTCTACAACTTGTATGGAGTCCACCTGTGGTAAATTCAATTGATTGAACATCATCTGGAATAGCACACACCTGTCTATATAAGGTCTCATAGTCAGCAGTGCATATCAGAGCAGAAACCAAGCAATGAAGTCTTAAGCAATTGTCTGCAGACCTCCAAGACCGGATTTGTGTCAAGGCACAAATCTGGGGAAGGATGCAAAAGAATTTCAACAGCATTGAAGGTTCCGAAAAGCACTGTGGTATCGATTATTCCGAAAGGGAAGAAGTTTGGAACCACCAGGACCCTTCCTAGATCTGGCTGTCCGACCGAGCTGAGTAAAACTGAGGAAGAAGGGCCTTGGTCAGAGAGGTGAACAAGAACCCTATACGGTCACTTAAGGCGGAGCTCCAGTGTTCCCTTGCGGAGATAGGAGAACCATCCAGAAGGTTAACCATTGCTAACACACTCCACAAAGCAGGCCTTTATGGTAGAGTGGCTAGACGGAAGGCACTTCTCACTAAAAGGCACATGGCAGCCCACTTGGAGTTTGCCAAAAGGCACTTTAAGGATTCTCAGACTTGCAGAAACAAAATTCACTGGTCTGATGAAAGTAAAATATAACTTTTTGGCTTGAATTGCAAGCGTCATATCTGGAGAAGAAGAGGCACTGCTCATCATCTGGCTAACGCCATCCCTACTGTGAAGCATGGTGGTGTTAGCATCGTGCTGTGTGGCTGTTCTTCTGCTGCAGGAACTGGGAGACTAGTCCGCACAACCGTAGAGTAGAGGGTAAGATGACAACTGCCAAATATAGAGAAATCCTTCAAGAGAATCTGCTCCAGAGTGCTCTGGAACTGAGACTAGCGTGTTGATTTGCCTTCCAACACGACAATGATCCAAAGCTAACAGCCAAGATAACGAAGGGGTGGCTTCTGGAGCAGTCTGTGAATGTCGTTGAGTGGCTGAGCCAGAGCCCGGACTCGAATCCATTCGAACATCTCTGGAAAGACCTAAAAATGGCTGTCCACCGATGCTGCCCATCCAACCTGACTGACCTTCAGAAGATCTGCAGAGAAGAGTGAGAGAAAATGTCCCAAAACAGATGTGCGACGCTTGTAGAGACACACCCGAGAAGACTTGAGGCTGTGATTGCTGCCAATGGTGCTTCGACAAAATATTAAGCCAATGGTGTGATTACTGATGTGCCTATTATGTTTAAATGTTTACATTTCCAAAACTGTCTGAAAATAGGTTTTTACTTTGTCATTACAGGATATTTTATGGAGAAGTAAACTGCTCAAATCAGCTTTAGAATAAGTCTGTCACGTAGCAAAATGTGGAAAAGGTGAAGGCGTGTGAATACTTTCTGGTGGCACTGTAGATCGATAGATCCATCCAATCTTATTACACACACACACACACACACACACAAAGTCCTAAAACATGCCCGGGGTGTGCAACCATCTTGACTGTAATTGTTGAATTGTTTATCGGTCGAATAAATGCCATTTTCTTTCACTGACGAGGAGGATCATTTGTGTCCTCTTCGTTCTTTACATCCATACATTAATGAGGCCGTTACTTCCTGCAGACATAACCGCTGTCCCCTTGTGGTCAAACGTGACACTTTGCACACTGTCCCCTTGCCCCGACAGGTTGCTGATTGCCCAGGAGTCCACGTTCACCAGTCTGACCAAACTGTCACTGCTCGCAATTGCAAGCATCCTCCCTGACGGACTGAATGCCACCTGATTGGCGCTCAGGGGCCCTGCGTCTATCGTGCGTACAGCAGAGGTGGGCCTCCTCGTGTCCCACAGGTTGACGGTGCCACGGGTGTCACAGGAAGCAATGACTTCCTCAGCAAGGCCTAAGGTGGCGTGGTTGCAAGGATGCCGGTGTCCATCGAAGGATGTCGTACACACGCCGAGCCTGATGTCCCACAGGGCGAGAGTTTTATCTGCCGACGAAGTGAGGAGCGTGTTGGAGAAGGACTGGAAGCAGACGCTGTTGACAGAGGCGGTGTGGCGACGCATTGTCAGCCTGCAGCGCTGGCTGTTCAGGTCCCACAGCTTGGCAGTTTTATCAGAGGAACAGGACACCAGGAAATGGCCACATGAGTGGAAGGAGCACCCCCACGTGGGCTGGCTATGACCGGAGAATGTCAACACGCAACGTCCACATAAAAAATCCCAGAGCCTTACCTGCAGGAAGAACAATGTAAAGGTTCAAGAGTGAAGGCGCAGTAAGCACGAAAAGTTAAAAATGACATGACATGCTCTCACATGAGCTGTGCCCCGAGGCAGAACCATCCTAAAGTGGATTACAGTGAACCACCCACCTCAAGTCGTGGGGGGGTGGGGAGCGGGTCCTGCTACGCGTAGCGAAAATCTGAGCGTAACTACCCATTGCCCTTTTTTTCTCTCTCTGAGACAAGGGCCTTGTCACAAGGCGACAACCTGACTAAATGAAGCTTCTCCAGTTGCTCGGTCCCAAGTTGCCATAGACATGGCTTTGGCCTGAGCACAAATAGTTGATCGACTCTTTCGGTGAATAACAGAGAGGACAGGCTCTAAAAAAAACAAGGTGGTACTGACGCTAAGGGGGTTCTTTCTGTGTAAATACCTGCACTTTGCTTCCATCTAACTATTAACTACAGCTAACAGGTAAATGTCAATGAAAACTTGTTGGTGACAAAGTGAAACATTAGCAGACAAGTCCAATGCAAAGAACGTTGTGAGATTCACGTTGATGCTTCAAGGAGACAAGTGAATGTGAACTGACCGTGGTGTCTCCACTGGTTGTTGCTAGTTTAGTTCCTTCTGGGTGAAAACTGCAGCTGGACAGCCAATCAGAGTGGCCCTCACCTGTCAGGACCATCTGGCCCACCTGATGACACACAACATCATAAAAATAGTCAAACCGCCAGAGTAGCCGAAACAAATACCATTCAATTAGGATTTTTTTCTGTAACGTCGAAAATATGGCACGGCGGACGACCGGTTAGCACGGCTGCCTCACAGTTCCGAGGACCGGGGTTCAATCCCCGGCCCCGCCTTTGTGGAGTTTGCATGTTCTCCCCGTGCCTGCGTGGCTTTTGTCCGGGCCCTCCGCTTTCCTCCCGCATCCCAAAAACGTGCATGAATTGGAGACTCTAAATTGCCCGTAGGTGCGACCGGTTCAGGGTGTACGCCGCCTCTCGCCCGAAGATAGCTGGGATAGGCTCCAGCACGCCCGCGACCCGCGTGAGGAGAAGCAGCAGAGAAAATGGATGGATGTCTATAATATGTCACTTCGCATTGATTACGACAACATTTGATTGACTGTATTACTCCCACCAATGATCTCTGTTACTGTCTATTAGGCAAATGCACCAGGTGGATTTCTTTTTTTTTTTTTTTAAAAACAATTTAACATTCACTGCGATTGGCCGGTGAGGTGCAGGTGGTACCCTGCTTCTCATCCGAAATCACCTTGCACACCGGTCACTCTAATGAGGATGAGTATAGAAGATGACTGGATGGATATAAAGGAAAAGAGCGCGGACTACTTGGCGACAGTATGAACTCGTTGTACAGGCAATACCGGTACTGTATCTATGAACATTTTCAATGGGTCTAAATCATGTTTTGTTTGCATTAAAACACATGTGGAAATCAAGCAAATGCAACAGTTGGTACTTGAGTGCTAACATTTGAGCCAATCAGAAGCCTGAAGAAAGTGCTTCCCAGAAAAGGCACATTACCAGCTATTGTGTTCGTCACGTTGGCTTTGACAGCGGTTTGCCTTTGAAGCTTGTTCATTGTTAGAATGATAGTTCGGACTCCTCATCCAGTAAATCGAAAGCTAAACCCAGCAGTTAGTGCTTTCTCCATCCACGCTGTTGT
The DNA here is from genome assembly GCF_024500275.1 of Phycodurus eques. Taxonomy (NCBI): domain Eukaryota; kingdom Metazoa; phylum Chordata; class Actinopteri; order Syngnathiformes; family Syngnathidae; genus Phycodurus; species Phycodurus eques. The sequence goes on from NC_084539.1 coordinate 2,987,619, forward strand.
GAAGTTAAACAAAGGTTTGTCAAGGTCAAATGTTCTTTGTTTTTGTCCATTTTACAAGCTATTGTATTCATTTTTAGATTCTTTGTCTGACGAATAGGTTATTGGAATTTGATTCTGTCAACTCTCGGAATTGGCGTGGGCCTCCAAAACTCCATATTGCATATCCTCTGTGGGAATGAAACCTCTGCCTTGTTTTTAATGCTGCTATTTTTCGTATTTGAATGTTCATGAAAGTATTTTGGGAGTTTTGGAAGCCTCGCAGAAATGTCGTTACCTTCTCCCTGCTGGCCGGCAGCGCCCACAGCTTCCAGCTGCGGTCATCGCTGGCACTCGCGAGGATTTTCTTCCCCGGGTGGAGACTGATGCGGCTTATGGGAAGAGTGTGGGCTTTGATGGAACAGAACAGACCGAATGAGCCGGGGCTTTTCTGTTCTCCAGGATTTTGCGGACTGCGGCGAAGGGTCACCGGCCTACTACAGACGGGAAACTCTGTGTCCTTCGGGTGTCTGGCGGCGCTCTGCCATTGGGTCGCGCTCTTCTTGGTGCTTCTCTCCGTCTTGGTTAGGGTTTTGTCCCGGCTTTGGCTCGCATCCAAGGTGTTCTGCAACCGTTCGCTTTCCAAACTGAGAAGCATCTTCTGCCTCAGGGCCACCTCGTATTTGTCACCCAGCCGCTTCAGCGCCGGCTCGTAGGACGCCAGGCGTTTCTTCAGCCGTTTGATGTCGTCCGTCAGACGGCTTTTGTCAGCAACGAGTCGCCGGCAATGCAGGAGGTGCAGATCCCTGTCCCTTTGCAACCTTACGAGGCGGTCCCCTGCAGATAGGACCTCCTGCTCGAACCGGTCGGTCTCTCCGTAGACCTTCCGCAGCTCCGACTGAAGGAGCCGCTTGTGCGTGAGGGCATCGGAGAGGACGGGGGCGCCAGGTGCCGGAGGACCCGTCAACAAGGGCTCTGTCAGGAGTTTCTCAGCTGAGCTGTACCACTCGTCCTCAAAACAGTTGAGAGTACGGGTCAGGCCAATTCTCTGGAGGAAGTTCCTGACAAAGTCATCGACCGCTTCCGGGATGTTGTTGATGTGTTCTTCTTTGGATGGCCCGCAAAGGGTAGTAGCAGAGGAGGCGGCGCACGTCTTCGCTGGCTCCTTGACGTTCACCTCTTCATTGCTCTTCTTGTCCTTGGCCTGAAAAAGCTCACTGGTCCTCCCCTTTTCTTTCTCTTTGGCCTCTGCGGACATGTTCTCCCTTCTGGCAGCTTCTTGTTTTGTGGTTGCCATAGTAACTGTACACTGAGCAACTGATTGGGAGTAGTAGTAAATCCTGCACATACATAGCGCAACTTTGTTATTACAGCATTAACTTATTTTATTTTGCTGTTTTTCACGTACTGTGTAGCGGTAAGGCAAACCTAGATCTGTTTGTATTCGCGACGTCGCTACTTGCTGACGTAATAGAGCGTATGTTACCCACGTCATCCCACAATGCATTGCGAGCACAAGCCCTGCATACGACGTAGACGCGAAACTTGAACTGCTAGTACCAATGTTTGAAAGAAGCTTAAATGAATACATACAAACTCGTTTGGGGGAACTGGGGGGGGGGAGTGTTGCTACAATAAAAAAAAAAGAAGCGTTAACAGCGACTGCTTGAATTTCCACCATTCACGTAGCTCGCAGTACTTGTACAAGCCGTCACGGATGCATTATATTTTCGGTCCTAATTGCATTTCAGTGCGCTGACAGACTGGCGAGTCACGCGAACCACCACCAGGGGGCGGCCTTGCTTTAAGCACTTTCCCGTACGTCATGGGGAATTGTCACATGACTGTTGGGAGACGAAAACAGGAAGCGTTTGGTCTTTGTCGATGCGAGAACTGTATGGAATTGAAATTCACAAAATGGGAAGTTAAGCAGACGCCACTCTTGTTTTACACGTTTCACTCATCGACTTTTACGTTTTGCTTTGTTGGATTTGAGGACGCCTCGTTTGTGCTGAGAGGTACGTTGATGTTGTTCATGTTTTCGGATGATTCCAAAATCGGCAAACGAGGGATTCATCCGAACTCGATGTGAATACGACAAGCAGCATAGAAATGGACGCACCGATGATGTAATAAATTGACGAGCGTTCCTCCAGGGTCGGAGATCGCCATGGGCTCGGCGGTGGAGCGAACAGATGAACATGTGCGGGGATATCTGCTCTATCGTGGCTTCACCAGCACGCTCAAACACCTGGACGGCGAGATCAAAGCCGATAAGGAGAAAGGCTTCCGGGTCGGACACATTTGAGCGACTACGCATGTTTATTGCGCTCGATTGGTTTAGGCTGGCTCGCGCTGCAGAAAGCGTGCTGAAGTGCATTGGCGTCGGTTTAATGCCTTGTGTGAACATGTCGTTGCCTTCAGGTGGATAAGATCATCGATCAGCTGCTGCAGTTCGTCCAGAGTTTTGAACTGTCTGCTCTGAAGGACTACTGGCTCTACTTGGACAGGCGCCTTTTCTGCAGACTGGAGGATGTTTACCGACCCACTGTGAACAAGCTAAGAGCGAGCCTGTACAGATACTACGTTATAAACGCCGTCCAGGTAAGGCGCGTGGCTCGATTGAATTTCGATGTCTCGGAGTGACGGCGTCTCTGCTCTTTTGACCTGGCAGAGAGGAAACTTGGAGAAGACCCAGGAGTTTTTCCAGAAGCAGGCCATGGAGCTGCAGGGTCAGCCCGAGTGGCGGGATTGGTTCCTCTTGCCGTTTATCCCTGCACCTGAGCAGAACCCGGCTTTTGCTCCGTACTTCTCCCGGCAGTGGTCCGACACCTTCCTGGTTTCGCTGCACAACTTCCTTTCTGTGCTCTTTCAGTGTATGCATATCCTTCAGTCAAAACCAGCCATTTCAGTGACATTTTACACAAAACTAATTGCTGCCAACGTTACTGTGCTTTTTCTTCAGCTGCATGGCCATGCAGAATGGGGGATCTGTACGCCTTTTGTGCTGGAACAGTCGTGCTGTTTAACAGGGGCGTTTGGTTTTTTGGGATAAGTATTGCGATGTTTATTGAAAATGCATCGGGACAGTGAGAGGTTTTTAGCGAACAGACAAGAGGGACAGAACGGACAAGGGGAATAGGGATGTGAACCACAGCAGAACAATAGTTCCACAGTCTCGATATTTGACTACAAATAACATTACAAAGTCAGATGGCGTCCTTATATGTGGACGGGACACACACACCCAGTGAGGACATGCAACAACTAACCAATAGGGTGGGAGAGAACAGAAAAGGCCTGGCCGAGTAGGACACGATGTGGGAGAGGAGCAAGGCAGTGCTGTGGTGGAACGTCTTTGATTGCGTCGAAACACCTGTAAGAATCTTTGAGTTGGTATCATGACACAACCCGAGGAACCGGCAGCGGTATAATTATTGTAAAAGTTTCAAAGTGGAAGCTAGCTAGCGGTTGTTCGGCACCTAAATTTAGGTCAATTGCTCTTGTCCTGGTCACCGACACAAAATGAATGGGACACAATCATTCGTCTTCCCTCGGTAGCATAGCAGAGAAAGTCAAAGGGGAAATGACTCCAGAATCAGCACTGTACAAATTTAGAGGCACTTGTACTCGAACGCATCGCATTTGCTGATTGTATTGCTATAAAATCCAGATTGGAAAAGAGAGAAAATAAATGATTTTGGTTTTAGTTTTAGTTTATGTTTGTAGCACCACTCCAACATTTGCCAAAGGCAAATTACCGCTATTTCAGATCATTTTTTACACAGTTATTGTAACCTTTGCAAAAACTTGACTTTGTCGGCTCTACAATGTAATCGGGCAGCAAGGTGTTCTTACCGCACTGTTGACCATCGTCAGGTCTGTGATTCACAATCGGGTAACCGGCCAGTCTTTATGATTGACTGGTTTTAGCTGGTTTTTTGTTTTTTTTTTGGTCCTTAACTGGATTTCACCCCAACCAGTGCTGCTGAGTTTTGATGCTGAAGTCCAGAAGACAACGAGCCTCACTGAGGAGAATGAGCAGCTTCGTCAGCTGGTAAGAGTAAATTCTTCCTTCTTTTGAGTAGTCAAATATTATCAAAGAAAATCAATTTGACTGCGCTTTTTTTAAGGAGTCAAATGTAGCCCCGAATGTCTACCCTCAGTTTCAGGCTTGACTATTGCCTGTGCAACCAACGTGAAAACCATAAAGTTGTCTCGAGGAGTGAAATAAGCAACTGTCAAGCTGAGCGATGAGCAGGAGTTTAATCAATCAGAATCATTGCACAAACGTTGTCCGTTGCTTACCCATGCGTTTGGAACGACCTGAAGAAGAAAGAAACCATAGTTGTAGTAAGCAACGGAGGTCGGCCGTTCTAAAGAAAGACATTGGAACAACTCGGTGACATCCGCCACAACCTCCAGAAGGCACGCACGAAGGGAGAACAGTCCACTGCTCACGGATGACTACAGAAGATGCAGAACGGTCACGTTTGGCTGTCATTTGCAGGAAAATACAACATATGATTATGGGACAAAGTTTTAAGGGCTGACGAGACAAAGGTGAACCTTGACCAAAGTGACGGAAAGGATTACGTAAGCTTCAAGAAAGAACAGATGTGCTCACGACCAAGGCGCAACAATTAAAGGGGCACTAATCAATTATATTCATCAATAAGCATTTCTGATTATCGATTCATCGTCAGCATCTGAGTAAATAAAAGCAGTCCATGTTAATAATTATATTTATTCTAATAATAAAGCAGAGTGATTACCTTTGTGTTTCATCACAATAAGATGTTTGTACAACATCTTTTTACTTTGGAAAACAATTATCTACGTTTGCCTATTTTCTGACGTGATACGGCCCCAACAAGTAACTGAATCAGAGATCTCGTTTGATCAGCGTCCTGCGTCTGAGACGCACCGAAATTAGCAGGGACGCATAAAGTCCGATCAATCTGCGTCTTGGGACGTAGAGCTGCGGCTTAGTACTTCGTCTCGATGCTGGAAAGCCGTGTATGTTTTATTTGTTGTTTCTTTCTTTTATTTTTTGGATGAGACAGGACTCGAGAGTGCGACTGACTTGGTTGCATACGTTTGCTTGCTAATTTCTGAATGGTGCGGCAAAAAACAAATACACAGGTGCCCGGTCATTTGAGGAAGAAAAAAAAAATGTCCGCGACTTGAAACCACACACACGAAACCCATCGTGGTCTGTGAACCAATCAGAGATAGTGAAGGGTGGGGACCCTCCGTCTGATTGGCCGTGCGTGTGTATTCGTGTTGGTTTGAAAATGCGGGTGCTCGCGGTACACGGAGCTAAGTCTTCTGACGGGGAGCTGGTAACTCCACAGTTCTAGAAAATTCAGCGGCATTCATTGAATTAGTTCCCAAGCCTAACGCCACCACGACAATGTGGGAACATTTTAACGCGGCCATCCTGCTCCCACCAATGAGCTGGTTTGCCAAATTTGGATGAAGTCCCAACAAGCACAACACAACTTCAAACCTCAAAGTGACAAAATCCATTTTAAACATAACCATCCCACCCAATTTCTTCAGCTGGCAACAAAATACACGGTGGGACATTCCAGTTTCCCGTCAGCTTGCGATTATGGAACCCTTTGCCCAACAATGCAAATAGAAACGTCACAGCATCCAGTATATGCTGCACGTATGCTGACATACCACACAGTGTAACGTCCTCTCTATTGTAAGAGATGCAGCCACTGAACACGTTGCCGAAGAGAGACTGAGAGACGTTGTAAAGAGAGACTTTTGAAAGGTAGTGCACATCTTGAATCAAAACAGGTTGCTTTTCTCTATTTGTGTTGTCATTGTTGTTGCTACTTTGCGCTTTTTCTTCATCAACTGGAAACTTGATTGGCACTCTATTGCCTGTTATTAGGACGAATGACTGTGCCAATATTTAATATTTGTCGAAGTACAATTTTTGGGAAGAGATCCCGAGTCGATTTTATTGATATCTTTTGCTTATTGTTGTACATTACATTGTCAATGTTCATTATTCTTAGAATTGCAGTAGATTTAAAAGCGAATTGTTGTTGACAACGATGTACTTGCATTATTATGCTCTAATATCATTCTATCAGTGGCATTAAAAAAAACATCGATACTATCGGTTGTTGTGCTAGTTTTGGGGAAAATATTAAAAAAAAAAAAAGGCCTATAACCACAATATATTGAGAGACAGCAAGAGCAATGGCTAACACAAAAATATTGGATAGAAATTGGAGTATCAACTGTAATAATAATCTGCAATATAGCAGGACCGCGAAGCAAGAACCGTGACATAGCGGATGATGACCGTATCTGTAGTCCGTGATGATAAATTGCAGGGACTCATTGTTCCTGGGTTGGGACTCAGTGTGCATCCCGGGACTCGCAGAGTGTCGAGCGTAAAAGGATCTGGGATGAATCGCTATCAATTTATGTTTGTACATTTTCTGCAATGTCAATTTGAAATAACGTCCCGTTGAATCGACGATTCAAATAATGGTCGGTTGCGGCTCCACTCGTGACCGCAGACATACGAGCTTCCACGTGAAACTCAGTGGAGGTGATGTCATGGCTTGGGGCATTCGTGGTTTCTTTCGGGAGGGCCTCAGTAATATCAAATGAACTCCGAAGTATATCCGAACATTTTGTCTGTCAGTTTAAAGAAAAAATGCAATCAAACTAATGAGGAGATCCTTCATCATGCAGCAAGATAATGACCAAAACACTACAATTTGCAATTAAACATTAAATCTGTATGTGGTCGGATACTTTTGCTCACCTAAGAATTTGGTCTTCTGTTACAAATCCTACTTTCTTCTGTGTATCAGATCCAGATGTACATACATGGAAATTAAAGCTGAAAAGTTGATTTCTTGTCTCATTATCATCTTTGGATGTCATTTTTAATCGACAGCAGCACAAGTTTTAAATTACACTACGCTTAACTGAATATAAATAATCACTAGAGGGGTCTGAATATACTCTAACCCTAGCACCAAAGTTGGTAAATTGTAAATGCTAATAAGCACACTATCTCAATCCTTAGCACACCCCGCTGTAGGGAGGCAGTGTACAACCCCAATTCCAATGAAGTTGGGACGTTGTGTTAAACATAAATAAAAATAGAATACAATGATTGGCAAATCATGTTCAACCTAGGTTGATTTGAATACACTACAAAGACAAGATATTTCATGTTCAAAGTGATAAACTTGACAAATAATCATTAACTTATAATTTTATGGCTGCAACACGTTCCCAAAAAGCTGGGGCAGGGTCATGTTTACCACTGTGTTACGTCACCTTTTCTTTGAACAACATTCAAGAAAAGTTTGGGAACTGAGGACACTCATTGTTGACGCTTTGTAGGTGGAATTCTTTCCCATTCTCGCTTGATGTGCAGCTTCAACAGTCCGGGGTCTCCGTTGTCGTATTTTACGCTTCATAATGCGCCACGCATTTTCAATGCGAGACAGGTCTGGACTGCAGGCAGGCCAGTCTAGTACCCGCCCTCTTTTACGACGAATCCACGGTGTTGTAACACGTGCAGAATGTGGTTTGGCATGGTCTTGCTGAAATAAGCAGGAGTGTCCGTGAAAAAGACCTTCCTTGGATGGCAGCATATGTTTCACCAAAACCTGTATGTACCTTTCAGCATGAATGGTGCCTTCACAGATTTGTAATTTACCCATGCCATTGGCACTAACACTGCCCCGTACCATCACAGATGCTGGCTTTTGAACTTTGCGTCCATAACAGTCCGGATGGTCCTTTTCCTCTTTGGCCCGGGGGACAATTTGAAATGTGGACTCATCGGACCACAAAACACTTTTCCACTTTGCGTCAGTCCATCTTAGATGAGCTCGGGCCCAGAGACCCACCTGTTCCCAATGAGCCTGTTCACCTGTGGGATGTTCCAAACAGGTGTTTGATGAGCATTCCTCAACTGTCTCACTCTTTTTTTTTTTTTTTACCACCTGTCCCAGCTTTTTTGGAACGTGTTGCAGCCATCAAATTCGAAGTTAATGACTATTTGCTAAGAACAATCAAGTTTATCAGTTTGAACATTAAATATCTTTGTCTTTTTTCATGTATTCAATTCAATATAGGTTGAACATGATTTGCAAATCATTGGATTCTGTTTTTATTTAGGTTGAACACAACTTCATTGGAATTAGGCTTGTAGTTACAGAGTTTGTGTTCAAGAATTCTTATTGTTTGTCTCTCCTCATCTTGTCTAGCTTTTCGCCCTGCAAACAGAAAGTCGAGACCAGAGCGATGGAGACGAGGTGGTCCATCACAAGCTTCCCCCGTATGTTCAGAACATGGACCGACTGGGAGATACTGAGCTGTGAGGCATTAACATCACTGTCTTTCTTTACTGATGTACCGTATGACTCCAAAACTGGCTGCCATTTTTGCTCATTTTCATCTTCTTTATACTTTGCCCTAATATTTCTTAACTTCCCTGTGACTGAACAGAATAAGTGGTAGATGACGAACATACATTTCGGTTTGAAATCATGAGGTGTATGTTGAGACTTGGTTTTAAGTCTGTTGAAGTACTCAAATAGAAAAACGGCAGCCAACTTTTACGCTCTTTACAACCACTGTGAGCACTTTAACATCTCTTACTTATGGGTCACTTCATTACATTTTTATGATTACCTTAGTTTATTTAGCAATATGTTAGATTATGATGTTGTGAAATGTACTTTATTTGAAGCGACTGATTTGTTAGCGTAACATACTGGAATTTGCAAATCATCTGCGGTACCAAATCTGTATTTACACTTTTCGCTCCAGGAAATGTAGTGATTATTATTTTTTGAATTTTATTTATTTTTTTGTGCGTGCGTTTTTTTCCCTAAATGTTTGTATCTGAATCGCAGTTTTAAAACAATTTTCAGGCACTTTACAGCAGTAAAGTAACTGCATTACTATCTGTTTATATCAGAAATATTTAAAAAATGTTTTAATCAACTAAGTTATTTACTCAGTTAAATTACCAATACAAGTTACATGCTGTTTACACTGTGCTGTGATGCAGTTGATGTTGCGAAATAAACAGTTTACTTATTAATGAATTATTGTTTTTTGTCAGTAAATTATTAAAAACAACATCATCATTATGGATCACTAAAATGACTGATACATTTCAGTTATTTGTTTTGGAATGAGGTCATGCCGTGTGAACATTTCTCACATTAAAAACTGGCGACAACACACTTGGCAAGGACTACTGTTGCCATGTTCTGGTGCTAAATTAACTGATTCTTTGAAATATTAATTTTCACATCACAAAGCCATGTTAAAGAAATGGCTATCTCCTATTCCTAAACCGTATAAAGTGATAAAACAAAATGAATGGCTTTGTAGAAGGACACTACCTCTTTTCAGAAACACTACTGGATGTGTACTCCAAAGCAACATACAGACTCACTTCTCCAACACTTGAGAACAGAGTAGTCAAAACAAATTCTTATGGGCAACTATGCTGACAGCTCAGCAGGCGTGCCGATTTTTCGCAAAAATCTCTGCTATACCTCCGAATCAAGATCTAAAAGCTAATCGATCAATCGATTTTCATTCAAATACAATCCATTCGTTTGAGTTAGGCAAACATACAATACGCACAAATGTTTCCGAGGTGCTAGTAACACATAGAACACAGGGGGATGTCCCTACGTGGACAATGTAGACTCAGAGGGTAGCTTGTTCTTTGAACGGCAGAAACGGACACGTACTGCACCCCTATTTACTGCTTTTAGTGGTCTCTGCTATTGGTGGGCTGGCTCAGGCAAAACTAGCGTTAGTCCTCGTGTCCGTATTTGTATCCCCAATGAATTTAAAGACATTAGCTCAAGAACTAATCTTGGTACCAAAACGTCCTCCTCATAGCATTCGTCACTTTCAGATGTCTGAATGATCGATCCATTTGTTCCGAGTACTTTCGAGATATTTTTTCTGCACCACAATGGTGACCTCTTCTTCTGCTCTTAGTGACCTAGTGTCAAGCCAGCGGGCTGTCAGTGTTGCCACCACACCATCCAGGAACTTCTTCTCAACATTCCTACCACAAGGTCGGCGCACCCCTGGAGGGAAAACGCAGCAGGTGACCTCTGTGTCTTCACCCAGCCAGGCGGCAGTTGGCAGAAAGGACCAACCAACTAGTCAGGTGAAAGGGCCAAAGAGTTTAAGCACAATTGGCGCAACTTTACAGGTGCTACTATTTGCAGGATTTGTTATGTAGGCTGGCATCATGTGAGAATAATGACTTTGAAATTGTCTGTACCTTATTTGTACCACCTTCTTTTCCAGTCTTCCAAGTCAAAAGATGCAGCCCAAGTCAAAGAAGCTAAACAAGGCTCCAGTCAAACATCAGCCGGCGAACCGTCAAGTTCTCAATCCCAACATTCCAACCAGCAGACAAATCAACCGACACATTTACGACATAAGAAAATCCAGGCTCATGAAAAAGAGCGCAAGGAGCTTTTCTCCAAGCCATCGTCACAGGTACCTGACAGTTCAACGGGGAAGTAGAGAAGTAAACATGACAAAAACGGTTATGTACATGTTTATGAGGTCAATCAATTTACACTGGCTTAATGGTTTTCTTCAGTTACAAGAGAAAAAGGGGGAGGTAGGCGACGTGGAACCTCCAAATGAGACCTCGGGCGAAGCTCCTGACTCTTCCTCCTCAAGCAGCAGGAGCGCAGGCAGAGGAGCAGAAGGAGTCGGGCTATCGGCAGAGCAGCCATTTATCAAACTCAGTCAGGAGGAATATGGAGAACATCATTCCTCCATCATGCACTGCAGGTAGGCGTTCAGCAAAACACACGCCCCCAAAGGGATTTTGACATGTTGATGACAACCTAACCTTTCCACGTCACACCAATAACTTGGCGGAAGTCGCAACGAGACTATTTATGATCTCACTAATCGTCACTTTGTCTTTCAGTTGCAATGTAGCCGTCATGGCGCTAAAAACCGTACCAGTCTGACTTATTGTGGCCTTTGCTGGTTGCTGGCAAAAAGTGATTTCAATTATGCCTCCATTGCTTTAAAACAACTCCGTGTCGGTGTGAGTGTGAATCAGAGCCGGTTTACCCGTACCGCCATTGGTCCCGAAGCGAAGTTTGATTTTGGGGCTCTCGATTTCTGCTAGTAATATTGAATATTGATCAGTCATTGTTGAATTTCCCTTGAGAGGTTCCATGGCCATCCGTTTCCTTCCGCTTATCTTTGGTCGGGTCACAGGGGCATGAGCTTAAGTAGGGAAGCCAAGACTTCCCTCTTCCTAGCCACTCTTTCGGGGGGGGGGGGGTCCTGAGACATTCCTAGGCCAACTGGGAGACGGTCTCACCAGCCTGTCTATGGTCTTCCCCGGGGTCTCATGTCACCAATGAGGTGCCCAGGAAGCATCCTAACCAGATGCCCGGGCAACCTCATCTGGCTCCTCTCGATGCGGAGGAGCAGCATCTCTACTCTCAGCTCTATGCTTCTCACCCATCCATCTGTAATGGAGAGCCCGGACACCCTGTGGGAAAAACAATCCATTGGTCTTGCTTGTATCCGTGGTCTTATTCTTTCGGATCGACACGTTAGCCGTAGATCGACTAGTAAATCAAGAGGTTTACCCGTCAGCTCAGCTCCTTATTGACTACGACAGACCGATCCAGAGTTCGCATCAATGCAGACGTACTGATCCTCCTGTTGCTCTCCCGCTCCATTCTTTCCTCACTCGTGAACAAGACCGCAAGATACTTGAACGCCTCCACTTGCGGCGGGATCTCATCCCGGACTCAAAAAGAGCACTTTGCCCTTTTCAGACTGAGGTCTATGGCCTCACTTTGGAGATGCTGATTCTGATCCCAAGCGCTGCAAACCGCTGCAGCGAGAGTTGAAGATTGTCCCACGTGTCGATGACAAGACGGTTCGCAAATGGAAAATATTACATGGATTGTGGTAGTTTTTCTTTGGTGTGAATGGTTGTCTGTCTCTATGTGTGCCCTGTGATTGACTGTCACCCAGTCCAGGGTGTAGACTGCTTTTTGCCCAAAGTCAGCTGGGATCGGCTTCAGTTTCCTGTAGCACTGAACAGGATAAAACATGATTGGTGCACAATGTTTTTTTTAATTGATGCATGGATGTCACCAACGCACTTTAAAGCTGTTCTTTTATGGGTTTATCTACGTCCCAAAATTCTCCTTTTCTTCAGGGTCGATTGCTCCGGTCGCAGAGTTGCCAGTTTGGATGTAGATGGTGTTATTAAGGTGAATCTGGGTCATTCATCTTTAGGGGTGATCAAAAAGTAGACACAAATGATTCAACTCACGATAAAGCTTTCATGCACTCTCCGCACACACACTCCAGGTGTGGTCCTTCAATCCCATCATGCAGACCAAAGCCACCATCATGTCCAAGTCTCCTCTGCTTTCCCTCGAGTGGGCCACAAAACCTGACAGATTGGTATGAATACACACGTTCCAAAAACATTGAAAATTAATTTAACTACAAATATTTGAAAACGAGAAACTAACCCCTATTATCATTCATAATTGTCCTGGATGTGATATTCATGTCGTTCAGTAAAAAAAAACTAATCGGTATTTGTGTATGTGTTTAGTTGTTACTCGGCAGCGGTGTTGGCACGGTGCGGTTGTATGATACAGAAGCAAAGAAGAATCTATATGAGATGAACATTGATGAAACCCATCCACGGTAAACCTTTCTGTCTTTATGCCATTGTAGCAAAGTTGGGTCACTGGACAGTGACAGAACCTTTAGGGTTATGTTTTTCTACAACATCACCAGAATGATTTGAAATCAAACTATCCAGAGATAATCGCAATACAAATGATTGGCTTGAATTCAAGAGGATCATTGTGTTTGGGTGTTATGGCGCTGCACTGCATCATACTGAGGCAAACTTCAACCACAAACAGTAAACATTGTTCAATTGATACTTCTCTGACATTGTCAATCAAAACTGACCATTATCATCACCATAAAGGCAGAATTTTGTTTATTTAGCTTTTTCATACATCTAGCAGGTGGTCATAAAGTTAGTCAGTCAGAATCAGAATCAGTCAGTGTATTTGTGAGACAAAAGCGTCTCATTTGAACTTCTTTGGATTTTATTTTGAGAATGCCCAACGGAATACAGCGGACCTTCGTATGTTCGTGGTTCGGCACCCGCAAATTCACCTATTTATTGGTGGTTTGTTCCCACTTATTCAAGATTTTGGGGGGTTAAAAGAAGAAAAAACAAAGACACCTAGTGCCGTGAAAAAGTATTGGACCCTTTCTCCAAAACTGGTTGGGCCGTCCTTAGCGGCAACAATTGAAATCAAGCGTTTTCTATAACTGGCAATGAGTCTTGCACAGCACTGTGGGGATATTTTGGTCCACTCTCTCAAAAATGGAGGGTTTTCCAGCCTGGACAACCTTTTTAAGGTCATTTCAATTGGATTCCACCCTGGACTTTTAACTGGGCCACTCCAAAACCCTCAGTTTTTTTTTTTTAAGCCATTCAGAAGTTGACTTGTGTTTTGGATCGTTATCCCTCTGCAGAATTCAAGTGAGCTTCAGCTGGAGGTCACAAACTCATGGCTGAACCTTCTCCTTCAGGATTTTCTGTCAGAGAGCAGAATTCATGGTTCCCTAAATGACAGCAAGTTATCCAGGTCCTAGAGGAGCGAAGCAGCCCAAGACAATCAGACTACCACCACGTGTGACTGTTGGTTGCATGTTCTTTTTCAGAAATGGTGAAATGTAGCACACCATTTCACCAGATGTAACAAGACGCACACCTACCAGAAAGCTCAACTTTCATCTCGTCAAGCCATATAATATTCTCCCAAAAGTCTTGGGAATCATTCAGATGGGTTTTGTTTGTTTGTTTTTGTTGTTTTTGCAAAAGTGTAAGACCAGCCTTTATGTTCTTTATGGTCAGCAGTAGGTTTCACCTTGGAACTCTGCCATGGATGCCATTTTTGCCCGTTCTATTCCTTCTTGTTTTGTCATGAACACTGACTTTAACTGAGGCAATGGAGGCTTGCAGTTCTTTTAGAACTTGTCCTGAGTTCCTTTGTAGCCTCCTGGATGAGTCATTGCTGTTCTCTCGGAGTAACCTTTATAGGCCGGCCACTCCTGGGAAAGTTCACCACTGTTCCATATTTTCTTCATGTGAGGATAATGGCTCTCCCTATGGTTCGCTGGAATCCTGGAGCTTTAGAAATGGCTTTCGTAACCCTTTCCAGACTGACAGATGTCAATGACTTCATTTCTCGACTGTTCTGGAATTACTTTGGATCGTGTCATTTCTTTTAGCTTTTTTAGATCTTTTGTCGAACTAGATTTTGTCGGCACAGATTGCTTCAGTGATTTCTTGATTGAACAGGTCGGGAGGTCATCAGGCTCGGGTGTGATCAGTGAAAATGAACCAAAATAGTGCTTAGCCACAATGAATTCATGATTTGACAGAGGGGCAATTACTCTTTCACACATGGCCAGATATAACTATGAAATGACCATTTAGAAACAGCATTTTAAGTTCACTTGGGTTATATTTGTCTGATATTTACATTTGTTAGATGATCTTAAACAGTGTGGGGAAACAATGCCAAAATATAAAACTTTGAGAAGGGGACCCAAAGTTTTTCACGGCACTGTATATATAATATTCTTTTTACAGTGCAATGATATTGGACGTCAATTATTCCCTATTCGTGCAAATAGCGGGGTTCCACTGTACTGTGTTGTCTCTGTGACGCCAAACACATTCTGATGGCGTAACCTTTTTTTCTCCATTCTTCCTCTCAGTATCTTGTCTTTGGCCTGCAGTCCCAGCGGTTCATCCTTTGTCTGTTCAGCTGCAGCTGTCAACCCAACTGCACTTGTTGAGCCAATGCAGGTGTCTGGACAGCTGCTGCTCTGGGACACCAAGACAGTGAAACAACAGGTATGACTGGAAATCAGTTACATAGGTGAGCATCCTAACAAGCCCGATCGTGCATCAAA
Organism: Phycodurus eques; assembly: GCF_024500275.1. Taxonomy (NCBI): domain Eukaryota; kingdom Metazoa; phylum Chordata; class Actinopteri; order Syngnathiformes; family Syngnathidae; genus Phycodurus; species Phycodurus eques. The sequence continues at coordinate 3,002,643 of NC_084539.1, forward strand.
TCATAATAGTTTGACCTTTGCAATACTGTATAATTTATTTGGACTATCTCACTGGGTCAGTTGATCCAAGGAAGATAGAACTCGTAGTTGCAGACAAACCACTGTAATATCTTTGTAAGTAAATGCACTTAGTTATCTTTTAAAAAATCTCATTAGTTATTATAGCCAAGTGTGTTATTGTTTACATCTGAGCATGTTTGTTTCTGCGCATGCCGCACACAAATACACAGTAATTTCCTTTACAGGAAACCTCAGTAGAATTTGTACCAATACATTGTTTGACCTTTCTTTTGCTCCGAAATTATGGAAATAAAATGAATCTATGATGTGGGTCTTAACATATGCCACCTTGTGATTTTTTTTGATATTGTACAGTTGTTTTTTTTAAATAAGTATCTTAGCAAAGGTACTTGTCAGTGCAAAAAATGTTGGTGTTAGGTGATCAGTTCGTTTATAATTCCATTGTCTTCATTACTATTTGAGGAAAAAAAAAAAAAAAAAAAAAAGGCTTTTAGTAGTTCAAAAAAACTACTGTGGCATGTTGGGAATGAGGACAAGACAATTTGTCGTGGACAGCTTTTGGCATAATCATTGTTCTGTCTGTCCCTCAGCTCAGGTTCTCTTTAGAACCGGAACCAGTGGCCATTAACTGCACAGCTTTCAACCACAATGGGAACTTGCTGGTAACCGGAGCCGCGGACGGAGTCATCAGACTCTTTGGTCGGTATTTTTCAAGTGCACGTTTTGGTGATTTGGTGGTCGGTCCCAAAAATGGAAAATCCGTGAAAATAATCACGTGCTTTGACTTTAGTTTTTTGAACTGAAAGAGCTTAGTATTCGGAACATTTTGTGACACTGACTTGTGTGAATTTGCTCTGTAGGTAGGCAAATAAAGGTAATTGTCTTGCTTTCCCCGTAGACATGCAGCAGTATGAGAGCGCTATGAGCTGGAGGGCACATGATGGAGAGGTTTACAGTGTTGAGTTCAGCTATGATGAAAACACCGTCTTTAGCGTCGGAGAAGATGGCAAGGTGCAAGTGTTGTAAAACACGCGTTGACGACCTTTATTGTGCGTTTGGAGAAATAGGTTCTGCTTTTGAATGAAGTGCATTAATATGGGTTGCTTTTGTATCGTCAGTTCATCCAATGGAACATTCATCGATGTGGAGTGAAGCAGTCAGAGCAGGTTTTACCTCAAGACGCCACCGGGCCTTTTGTCCTGTCGGGGTACAGCGGATACAAACAGGTATACAGTATCGTGAAATATAAGAGGGTGGGACAAAATGGTTAGCGTGCAATGAATAAAAAGCTTTCTCCGCTGTAGTATGCACACTCCCCTCGGAAGTATTGGAACAGTGAGGCAAAGAAATAGAATTGTACTTTTCTTCAGGTCCAGGTTCCCCGGGGTCGCCTCTTCACCTTTGACTCGGAAGGACAACACGTCCTGACTTGTTCAAGCTCTGGAGGGATCATTTGCAAAGTAAGGACATCTAATTGAATGTGCAAACCTTTTTTTACACCATGTTTCTTGTGTGTATTTGTTCATTTTGTATTGTTGAACAGAGATTGGAATAGTGATTTGAAACATGTTCATGGCATCAAGCGTCTCATGGTTCTCTCTTTCGTGTGCCCACCTCCCCCTTGTCCAGTTGACAAATGGAGAGCCCGCTCTGGAGAGCGTGCTGTCTCTGGGCGGACACAAAGCTCCAGTGGTGACAGTTGACTGGTGCTCGGCGTTGGACTGCGGCACCTGCCTGACTGCCTCCATGGACGGAAAGATCAAACTGAGCACGCTCCTTGCACAGAAGTCCTGAGTCAAAACCCGAGTACGAGACATTCATTTGAGGGGCGGCGTGCATCGAGAGGAATGGACTTAATAGAGTTCATGCAGAGATTATTCCGGAATCTGATGTCGGTGTAAGCAGTTTCATGATGCAATACAAACATGTTCGACATTCATGTCAGTACAGTATTAAAGTCCACACTGTTTTTTTTTTTTTTTTTGTTTGTTTTTTTTACAGACCTGAAAGTGTTTGTCCTTTTTATGTAGAAAAGCACTGTGGACATTTGGCAGGTTTTTTTTTTTGTAGTTGCAATTTGAAAGTACTTATTCTATAACATTACACTTGCACAAAAAACAAAAGGGTTAATGTCAAATCAAAAAGGAGGACGAGAGAAACGGCGAGTTTCATGTTATATCGTTTCATTGGGTAACGTTTCCGCTACTTTCTGTAAATCCACACATTTACAGTACATCAGTCAAAATTGGAAGGTGCAATAGTGAGTTGCATATTTGCCCCGAAGGTCTGAGGTTTGGGCTTTGAATCTAGACCACCAAACATACCATTTCATCAGTGAAGTATGGTGGCGGTAGTGTCATGTATGGCTGTCAATGGGACTGGTTGCCTTGTATTTTGTATATTATTATTTTTTTGATTCTGTGACTGCTGACACAAGCAGCAGGATAAATTCGGAAGTGTTTCGGGCAAAATGATCTGCTCATATTTAGCCAAATGCTTCAGAACTAGACTTAGGATTGGAATACTGTGAAATGATGTAAACACAAAGAAATAAATACTTGGAATTGTTTAAATTGTGGGCCCTGAATCTATAATCTATGAAAGTTTCGTTTTTTGAATAGAATTATGGAAAAAAACTTTTCCATGATATTCCACTTTTGGGGAAAAGGAACGTGAGTCTGCAGTTCGAGCAATCGTTTCATTTCAAATCCATTGTGGTGAAAAAGAGGAGAATTGTGTTGATGTCCCGATACTTATGAACCAGACTGCGTGTGCAGAGAGAAGTGCCGCAGGTGGCGACAGCCATATGGAGACTGGAAGAGCCACAGAAAGGCATACGTAGGGTACCCTGATACTTTGGAAGTATCAGTCCATTTTGGATCAGAAGCATGTGAATGTTGCCATTCGGCTGTAAATGTTATGATATAGTTCATTTTCGGTTCATCCTGACATTTCCGATGAAATATTGGATATTGCTAACTTTTCGTGAGTAGTGTATTTCAAATTGACACTTGGAAAACAAGTGAATACTGCAAGCTTGCGGTGGACAGATGACGTATGCAGGCGGCTTGAAACGCACCCGAATGAGGAGTGACGTCACAGATTTGCAGAGAACGGATTGGTTTGTCACTTGCATGTCGGGCCGCGAGCAGCTCCCGCGTGGGGGCACTCGCACATTCTGCTGTAGTTTGTTTTTGGCGAAGAAGACGAAGAAGAAGAAGAAGAAGAAGAAGAAGTAGTGCGAGCCACAACAAAAACAGTGCTAGCAGCAAAGGAATGCGACGCTTTCAGACTTGAATCCAGCTGGAACACCGGATGACAGCTGCTTTTCGGTTTTGCTTTTGGCCGAGCCACCGAATGCAGACGATTGTGCCGCTTTAAGAGTCCCGATGCGGCGCACAGCTGCGCGTTCATATCTCGATGCGCGGGTGACGGGTTAGCCTGCTCCAACTCTGTCGTCTTCGTCGTTTTTGTTTCATGTCACTGGCGTCAGGGCCCGAGCGCAAACATGGAGCGCTTGTACAAGCGCAAAATGTTCGCTTCGATGCGCAAAACCAAGACGGACCTGTCCAAGAAGCGGCAGATCGGTCTGCCCGCCTCCATCCTGGACGACACTGACGAGGGCTCCTTCTCCTCTTCGTCGTCGTCGTCCGGTTCCCAGTCCGACTTCCATAGCTCCCCGGAGGAGGACAGCGACCAGGAGGAGTGGCAAAGGAGCGATTCCGGAGCCACGTCCAGCGACGACAGCCGCGCCGTCACCCGCAGAAAGCGCTCTTTTCTGGGTGGCGACGAAACGTCCTCGTCCTCGTCCTCGTCCTCGTCCTCGAGCACTGCGAAGGAGCGAGACGACGACGACGACGGCGACGGCCATGATGGGGGGGAGAAGGAGGCGACGACCCAGCCGAAGAGGACGGTGCAGCCCAGGAAGCGGTGCAGGGTGCAGCGGCACGACGATTCGGACTCGGACCGCGCGGATGAGAAGCGGAGAGAGGAGGAGGAGAAGGCGAAGAGGAGACAGAGACACAACAAGCTGCTGGCTCTGTCCCGCAGGATGAAGGCCCGCCTTCCCAGCCGACGGAGGAACCGCGTGAAACAGGTGACACACCTGGGGAGGATGAGGATGGGGAAAGGCGCCATCGCACAAACTCGCTTAGGTCTCGGCCCGTCACGCACAAACTGAAACCGTATAAATGTTTCATCGTCACCGAAACATATTATTGCCGTTACGCAACCAATTGAGGGATAACTAGTCTTGAAACCAGAAGACGGGGATAATAGATAGATAATAGAGATAATAGAAGACGGGGATAATAAACCCTCCTTCTGGAGAAGAAGGGTTTGGGAACAGAAACATACAACATCTTAACATTATTCTTGAATTGTTATGACAGATTGGAGCAAACATGACGGAAGTCGCGGGCCACCGACAATGACGTGGCGGGCCGCACCTGGCCCCCCGGGCCTTGAGTTTGACACCTATGCCCTCACGCGACAGAAAGCCCGAGTTCAATATCCTCGGTATCCGGCGGGGATGGGCCGAGTAGCCGTAGCGGCCTTATTCGGAGGTGTCGGCCCACACTAGCTTCAGATACTTCAAGGTGGAGTTGGCGGTCCAAAACAACAACAACAATATATGTTAAAACTGTCTTCGTGGCCTGACAGTAGAATATTACTCAAATGATCTTTTTGAAAAAAAAAAAAAAAAATCATCCCTCTCTGGTCCCACGTTGTGCCTCTAATTTATTAGGGCCTGAGCAGCGACCGCTCGAGGGCGGTGACGGAAAATTCGCCGAGCTCATCGCTGACAGGCGGCCATTTCAAAAGTACTGGTATTCAACACTTAAGTAAAAGTACTGGTACTTGTGCCAGAAAACAACTCTGCCGAAAGTCAAAGTACCGAAGCCGCGTGCCGGCCACCAACATGGAATGCGATGAAACTTTGCTCGCTGCGTGGAATGCGCCAACACTTTGACCCGCTAGCTTAGCATGGCCGTAGGCACGCAGCTCATAACGGCCTGTCGTATCGACGACGTGTATGCCTGCGTTCCGTTTGAACTCGCAAGTCGGAAGTTCCGAGTTCCTAGTCGGAAATTCAAACGGAATGCCCTCTGAAGTCGGACTTCCCACTCGGAAAGTCGGAGATTTCGCACTACCCCTGAGTTGGCTTTCAAAGACGGCTGGCCCGAGTGTAAACAGTAAGTAGTAATAATCCCTTTCTTATCACTTCTGAATAGTTTTTGTCACGCTCGATCCGCCGTGTACATAGTATTGGTCAGCATAATTATATGGTGCTATTGCTGGAGTGCAAAATACCATTTTCATGTGATATATGCGAGCTACGGTACCGCCCGTGCTAACAAAGGGCTAACACGAGCCCGGTGGCTTCGTTTTCATTTGTGTTTACGTGGCAACATTTGCAAAGTAAAAGTACTGTGTAGCAGTCAATGACCTCTGGACGAGGGATGCACATTCTGAATATTGTTTCAACGGATACACAGAATTTATTATTCCATTTTGATTCCAAAATATTTCTGATGACAAAAATGAGTGTGGGAAATAGTTGTAACGTAAACCTTTTCTTCCTCCGGTCTAGTTGGACAACAAAACTGGCCTGTATTTGGACCTGCATGCACTTCTGCGGTTAAGCCGGTTATGGCTAAGGAGGAGCTCATCGCAACAGGTTGGGGAACAAAAAAGAAAGTTAACAAAAGTCACGTCTATATTACAATGTTTGATGGCCACCTGTTCATATGTGTTGTAGAGAGCTTGGAGGAGAATACTCCCTGCATCCCTTCACTGCATCTCCTGCCGTGCTTGCAAATGAAGGCTTTAATAGGGACCAGATGCTGTTCCTGATTGACCTGAGTGCATCGCGATGTTGTCTTTCCCGTGGCTGGCACGTCCGCGACGGTAGAAGTAAGAAGAACACAGAATCTTGGACCTTCGGGTGTCACCCTGCCCCTTGCTCCAGCACCCACACGGCCTCGTCAGCGTCAGCGGGAACAGAACAAGATGACACCCGCCAGTTCCTCCGTGCTGGCTCGACTGGAGTCAGCCCAGCAAGGGGCTTGAGGCCCTGATGGCTCGACTGATAGATCAACTTTAAAGGCTTCTTTATACTCGCGCTGACGTCACCGCGGCTTTCCCGCGCGCAGTTTGCCTTTATACTCGAGCGCAACCAATGCGTGCTGTTTTGAAAATGTGCCGCAGTTCTCCTCCAAGTCGGGGGCGTCGCTACGGCCGCTATTGGCGAGGACACCACAGGGTGGAGGTTCCTCTGCATTTCATGGCCAATTCCCTTTCCGTAACAAGGAACAAAGCAACAACAGCGGTGACCGTGGAACAGTGTCTGCCAGAACAAATGGACCTCGATGACCAGATGATAACGTTTAATAATACTGCAAACTCCATCGAGAAGGCGGCGGCGGTGGTATGCGGAACCGAGGGGAGAGCGGAGTACGTCATCGGAGCGTGTGACTAAAACAGACCAATCACGAGAGATGATCTCCGCGGCGTCAAGTGCCGCATAGGGGCCCGGTCACGTGATGCGATGCGATGCGATGCGATGCGATGCGATGCGATGCGACGCGACGCGACGCGACGCGATGCGATGCGGGCGTTGTCGGGAGTACAAAGAGGCCTCAGGAGTTAAATTGATAACACTCTTCTTGGAGTTTGCATTTGATGTTGACACTTTTGCACAATGTTCAATACTTTGCTACAGGGAGAAACTTTGTTTTGCCCGATTTGTATCTTGGTGGTGTTTTTTGAGTATTTTATTACACGGTATTACATTTCAACTTGGAGTCTTTGCAGTTAATGATAAAAATAACTTAGTGAAACTTATTTATTGACATGCAAAAAGTAATGGCGGCAATTCATTATTGATACCCATTTAGAGTATGAACATTTTAAGAAAAAGCAGGATCACGTCATAGCATGGCCTCATGACGTCTGCGGTGTGGCCCGTAATCCTTTAGTTCTTCCCGTCTTGGGCGTCCGTTTGGCTGTTCCCGAGCGATCTCCGAAGCACCCGCGTACGTGTTGTGGAGGAAACGAGCCGCCGTTGTGATGGTCACCGCTACATCGATCTGGGTGCTCCGCAGATCTCGTAGATGCCTCCACTTGAGCTTCATCCTGAAAATGTTTCAAGAAAAAGAGAGAGAATATGAATGAAGAGATAAGCCAAAGTTGATCCAAAAAATGCAGAACTACAATAAAAAAAAACAAATGAAGGAAGGAATCTGAATATCAAATAACGGTGTGAGACTACGGAACAGATGAGTGTGGGGCTGAACACAAATGTGCAAACGTCACTTAAAATATAAATGATCACTACAAAATATGAGGAAGTAGTCAAATCAATATAAACCATTATTACACGGGACGAGAAATACATTAATATGTACGGTATATTATATAGGTGTTTTTATAGTTTTAGTTTTGTTTGTAGTAGTTAATCTTTTCCTTAAAATCCAACATACTGCTGTAACTGATATAAGCATTTGTATTATTGTATTAGTGTATATAGGAATCAGGATGTGTATATATTAATATACACTACCTTCTTAATTCATATAGTACTATAGTAATGTCCTGTAAAATGATAGTTATATAGGATTGTAAAGAAGTCACACAAGCTGTTTCGGTTTGCCATGGTTAGCATAATTACTAAGCGTGATTGGTGGTAACTTACTAGTGAGGCTAAAGGAACTTAATCTGTATATCGAGAAGATCAACTAGATCAACTATCACTTTCTATTTTTAAGACGAACCCAAAGTGACACAGTAATACAAAGTTGTTTTTTGTTGTTGTTGTTTTCAGCCTGAGGAAGAATCAAAAGAAGCGGAAGGTGGGGCTCCTCACGGAGATGAGGATGGAGGAAATAATGGCAAGGCTGACGCTTCGGGTGGAGAAGGAGCAGAGAAAGAAGAAGAGGAGAAAGAGGAAGAGGCGGTGAAGGAATAGATTCGAGCCTGCAGTGAAGGCTACAAGATGTGGACTTGGAATGTGGAAATATTGCAGTGTTATTTTGGAGTTGAAATGGAACTCTGTACAGCGTTTTGTCTCCTCCTGCAGCGCTTGTGAAAGAAGCCGCGTGATGGACGATCCCTTGCTCCCGAGACTGGCATCGCTAATAAGCATCGGCGAGGCGCACAGAGTTACGGGAGAACCTTACGCACCTGACACGGCTCATCCCGCAATAGCAGTGGACCCTGAGGTCGGACTGGATTTGTCGTTTCAGGCCTATCGCACCCTAAAAGTGAACACTGAGGAGTCTCCTTGTTTTCATATCCCCCGCCTCCCCGCCTCCCCAATCTTTCAGTCGTTCATATGAACGAGCCAAATTCGGATCTTTCTGTAAATAAGAACGATCCTATTTGTATCGGGGCAAATGCTCCCGATTGAAAAGATTCAAAAGGGTGCTCGTTCCCAGGACAGCAGAAATATCAACGTTATCGCTTGACGATATCTGAAGTCGAATGAAAGGGGACGTGTTATGCAAATGTTCAAGTGCACGCTGTTACCTTTGGAAAAATAGACACAATTGTATGCTCCAAAAACGCAGTTTGGTTTTGTTTTTAAACATCCATTGCTCCTTCCTTGTTCCTTGTTTAGCCTCTAAGTGCTAAAACTACAATATTTTGCATGATGTCTGCCTGCGCTGAGATCGCATTTCAGGGTTTTGTGAACATTTTAATTTGGAAATATTCATATTTAGTCGATTCCCAATTTTGGAATCAAAATGAGCTGAACTTTTGTAGCGTATAAGATGCGGGAAGCTTAACTGCTTGTTAATAACTGTGCTGCTCTTTAAATCGCTGCTATCTTATGAACCTCCTTTAAGACACGTCGGCTTCATTGAAGTTAAACCCTGCACTTAAATAGTTCTTAATGTTTTCCAAATGCATATTAGGTCCCCCTAAGGTTTGCTGCAGCTGTGGTAACCATGACATTTATTGTTTTTTTTTTTTTTTTTGAACTTTCGGGGCGTCAGATTGCCTAAAAGTTCAATGCCTGTAAATCAGCATTCACTTGAAGGAATCAGCAGCTTCTGAGGGTTGACAGTACCGAGTACTGAAGTGTCGCCTTCGAGCAAACTCTCCTAATGCGTCGTCGGTGTCAACGAAGAAGATTGTGTTCGTTTACTGGGTGAGAAGTAAGATAAGAGGCCCTGTCCGTGATCATGACTCCGAACAAGTCAATCACAGAGCTTCTCTTTTGTGTGTGTGTGTGTGTGTGTGTGAACATGCAGTATTAGGAGAAATTGAATACACTTATTTGACAAAGTGTTTGTCTTTCGTTGCTTGAATTTGTGTTTAAAAAAAACAACAACAAGCAGCAACCAAAAAGAGTAGGCCTGCATTGTACACGCATTTTCCCACGAGCTTATTCATCATGAGTTGACATTCGCCGCTGCTCTTTTTTTTGCAGAGTCCTAAAGGGGAATCCTTTTTTTTCTTCTGTTCGGAACAGTCGGAACGGACAGTTTTTTTTGTTCCGTTTTTGACAGACGTTGATTGGCAACAAATGCTTTGGACTGTGAGGCCAGCAGACAATGTTACCTATTGCAGACATTTCTCGGACTTGTAGTTGATGAGAATAATGGTGGAAAATGATTCAAATAAACTCTCAGTCCCGTGGCCACTTTTTAGAACCCGAATGAGTCTCAGACACAAAAACAAAAAAACAAACCACCGAATGTGATCGCTTTCTTACATGTCCAATAAAGGTCAGCTTTGGCTCTTTTTTCTTTTGTGGTCATGGAACAAAAATGTTAGTGGGGAATTGAATTTGGATTGGATGCATTTTGCATTGCTGCCCCTTTTCTTTCCTGCTGTGGTCGATGATCATGTATTTATTTGTGGGCCTCCGGCTGAAGGCAAACAAGCAGTACTTTCTCTCATCACAAATGTCCTCTTGTTCTTTACCCGAATGACATTTTGGTTTGATCCAACTTTGCTCTAGTTTACGCGCAGTGCCAATGTGGTTAAGTTGTGATTTGTCTGCACAACGTTCAAAGACACAGCACACATTGTTTGGCGATAAACGAAATGTTTTCATTCGTCAGCAGCGTCACTGTTTTTCAGCCCGAAGATTTTGAGGCCTTGAGTGTTTTCTTAATTTTGTCCCATGTGCTATCAGTGCTGTGTATATGTTTTCTGAGCGCGTTTCTGGTGGCTTTTGTTCTGTATGAAACATTGAGAACCAGCCTGCTTTCTCAAGTCAACTTCATGACGAATAACATTTCTGTTTCATGACCCAAACGTGTTTAGCGTGGTTACCACAATGCAATAAAGTATCAGTAAAAGTATCGGTTTGGAAAAGAGCATGTGTTATTGGAATGAAAAGAAAATAGTAATCGCATTGTGCTTTGATGTCAAATCAATTGAGCTATCTTTCTTGACATAACAAAAAAGTACCTACATTTTCGTGAATACACTTCACGGAGAGGACTCGTAGTACTTAATCCAGTAACGCGCGGAGAAAAGACACTGTCACAACCAAGAAAATCCAAAGAAAGAATATCTGGGAAAAGCACGGTTACGTGAATTCGCCTCAGAAATAGAAATGGCAACAAACACGCTCGTGACGTCACCGTTGTCTCGACTGCCCTTTTCCAATGAGTCTTGCTTCAAAGGCAACCCGTTGGGTGTCAGGAAGACGTAATCGCCGATGGGGTCGTGAAACGCTCGCACGTGACTACCACGTCGTGACGCCGCGGCCGCCATCTTTGTTGGTGGCAGCGAGTGAAGCGCGTGGTGGGAAAGGTTAGCGTCGTGGCGCAGTGTGCTAATATCGTCAACGCGCAGCACGAGCGGACTTGCGCTTGTCAGATCGGACAGCAGCTCAGCTATGGTCCAGACTTGCTCTGCTTACGGCTGTAAAAACCGTTATCACAAAGATAAAGAGATCTCCTTCCACAAGTGAGTTGACTTCGGCTGTGTGTTGATGATTAGCATTAGCAATATTCGGGAGAAACCTCGGGAACCGACTGTGCATCACGACGGGCGCTGTTCACCGCTTTCTCACAAAAAGGATCATTCGATGTCGTTTGAACGTTGTGCACGTGGCTGTACGACAACGATCTGCAACTCGCCGGCGCATTTCGCTTTTTGACTCCACACGCCCACCGAATCGCGGCTTTCGCAATGCAAAGCAATTGAATGATGTTTTGCGACAAGTCGAGCCTCGCCGTCAAATTGCCGTCGTTTCCTTCGTGGTCTTGGGCGTTTGACAACGGCTCGGCAAGAACAAAGTATGTTTGCTCGCCAAAACGCCGCGTGCAACGTCACTCAAGTCATTCAAGCCGAGGGCAGGCACGGATGGCAACAGGTGGATGCATAGCTGAGTTGTCTGGCGGAAAAAGCGGCTCATTGTTCTTCCTGTCACCGAATATCGCTGCACTCTGGAGTTTCGAACTTCAGTAATATGTTCCAAGTTGCTCTATGGAAGATTCCCTCGACCCCCCCCCCCCCCAGCGGGGGCAATGAATATTCAACTGAGGATGTGCATCTGACTCCCTCCTTGCGAGGAGGGCACTCTCACAGGTAGGGCGGCCCAAAGTAGTGGGGGCACCCCTTACCCTTACTTGAAACGACTCGGGTAACTGCGGACAGTGTCAAAACTAAACTTGGCCTCGTAACATTTCGTCAAGGGCGAATTCAGCTGGCTCTCACGCGGTTGTGCGCTGGTCATTGTTCCCTCAGGTTTCCCCTCGCGCGTCCGGACATCTGCGATAAATGGGTGGCGGCGATGAGGAGGAACAATTTCAAGCCCACAAAGTACAGCAATATTTGCTCACAGCACTTCGCCAAAGACTGCTTCAAGAGAGAATGCAACAACCGCGTGCTGAAGGACAACGCCGTGCCGTCGCTCTTTGACTTCAATCTCGACATCAAGGTAAAAGAGGTCCGGAGAATTCCGAGCGTTCTCTCTCTCGTAGAGCCGCGTCTTGGGAAATAAAGATGAATTTCTTGTTTTCGGTCGTTGCATTCCAAATGTGAACTCATTGACTCGTGAGAGGGAAATGTTTACATTTCTATATCTTTGCAGTGTAACGATTATGACCTAGAATTATTAGGACCGAATGCAGTCGCTGTGCGCAATCACCGCCGAGATCAAAAGCTCCATTTTCTCGTTCCAATCTGACAGCAGGAGTGTCCGGAGGATCCCTTCCCCTCCGAGATCCACTTCCCCCTTTCCTTTCCTCTGACCTCCGACCATGTCACGGAGGAGGTGGAGTCCGAGCCCGCGAGGAGCGCGCCTGACGCCGCCGGCGACACGGCGGCGGTCTCCTGTGACCATAACTACACAGCGGAGGACTCCGCGCGGCAGAAGAAGCGCATCCAGCAGCTGGAGGAGCAGCTGGAGCTCCTCAGGAAGAAGCTGAAAACAACCCAACAGAAGTGTCGGCGTCAGGAGAGGCAGCTCAAGAGCCTGAGGGTCTCCTGCAAGACAGTCCGGACAGCGCGCGACGCACCGACCGCTTTCGACGAGGGTTATGTCATTCTACCAAAACATATCTACCACACGCTCCAAGGCATCGAGTAGAAGGACGGAACTGAGAAGGTGACACGAATACGCCGCTGATGTTTGAACAGTAGGCGGAGCTGTTGCGCCGAGCAGCGACACCGCGCCGCCGGCCGTAAATGGAGCGGGTCGTTGTCGTGGCGTGGTTCAAGCCCGAGACGGCCGGAGCGGTTTGCTCACGGAGATGCGTGCTGAGAACGAGAGGTGCACAAGTCTCGTTGAAAGTTCCCCGAGCTCGACGATTGCGTTGAAGGGTGCCATCGTTTTCGTCCGGGCCTGTTTCATGAGTTTGTTTTTCAATAATTCTGTTGAACCGCAATTTACAAGCAACGTCTGAGTTTCATTGGTATTTATTACTTCTTTTGTCAGCTTCAAGTTAGTTGTGTGACTCGTGTGGGGTTTCCTTTCATTCCCCAACCATTTTGTCCACGCGTGTGCATACGAATGCGTTAGTCTGCGGCTGGCTTGCGCCCAGTCTGTCACCGCTCTCGCTCAGCCGGGATGGCCTTCAGCTTAGGAGGTCAGGCGCTTTAGAAAAACAGATGGATGGGGATTGGTGGTTTCATTTCGTTGTCCATCCGTTGCGTCTCGTTTCTCTCCTTGCGTTGGAAGAAAAGACGATATTGAAAAGATTGCTCTCGTATGTTCGTGTCAGCACAAACGGCCTTCTGTTCATACAGGTAACTTTTTTAATATGCTGTATAAATGAAACAAAAGAGGACTCTGCATCTTTTGCACAATTGTCAAAAAAATGAAGAAATAAATTGTACTGGCGTTACCAGACAACTATTACCCCTTTTTTTGGGGGGGGGGGGGGGGGGTCAATGTCTTCATGTCTCCAAAGTGTTCTCTGGCAAGCGACAGATTCTGAGTCTGATTAAAGTGCAATGGCGTACTTGGACAGCAGGTAGCGTTGCAGACTCGGTAAGGAAGTGCTGTCTGGCCACCTCTGGCCAAGCTCACGAGGTATGTCTACATGCAGAACTCTCACGAGATGTGAATTGATGTGAAATGTACACGAATAAGAGCTGAAAACAGGTCACGTTGGGATTTGCGGTGGGGCGGATACCATAGGACCCATTCTCGGGGCACTGAATCCAGCGCAACTGGACTTTTCGGGTCTCGTCCGGGCGGAAATGAAGAATCGGCTGTCGACCTGAAAACGGCCGTGTGATGTGGAGGCCTTCTCCCGCTTCGAGGCGGTCGCTGGACTTTAGCGAAGATGGCCTCTCTCGCTCCTCTTCGGAACCATCGGTCGTCCCTTTGCGTAAGGCGTCCATTTTTGCCCTCGAAAGAGTGCCGTTTCTCTTTGAGCTGCTGATTCGTTAGCATTTTGGCCTTCAGGCCCCTCGACCACCATTGTTACAACTGAATGGAATATTAACAAGGGTGGCAGGCAGACGTTTCTCTTCAATAGGGGATAAATAGTTGGGTTTCTCTCCAAAACTCAGGCTAGAACTGCCCGACTCACCGACGTGCGTGGACCGACGAAGCCTGCTCGGATGGTAGGCGAAATGTCAACCTAATATATTTTTGGAAAATGAAATAATCATTGGATCATCCATCCGTTTTCTGTACCGCTTATCCTCTCTGGGGTCGCGGGCGTGCTTGAGGCTATCCCAGTTAGCTTTGGGCGACAGGCAAGGCGCACCCTGAACTGGTCGCCAGCCAATCGCGGGGCACATGCAGACAAACAACCATTCGCACTCACATTCACACCTACGGGCAATTAGAGTCTTCAATCAACCTGTTTTTTTGGGGATGTGGGACGCAGGCGCGGGGAGAACGTGCAAACTCCACACAGGCTTTGCCGGGATTTGAACCCCGGTCCTCAGAGCTGTGATGCAGATGTGCGAAGCTGCCGTGGGAAATGAATGACCCAAAAAAATGATGCTGAAGAAGTCTTTCCACACTATTCAGTGCCACAAGGACACCGGAGTCTTTCCCATCTAAATGAAGGTGAAAGACCGTGTCCACCCTGGACTGATCACGAGGTCTACAATAAACCCATCCAGCCGTCTGTTCGGGGACGCAGCTGAGCCGGAGCCTAACCCAGCTGAATTTGGACACCCTGGAATCGTCACCAGTCAATCACAGAACACAGAAAAACAAACACTCACATCCATATAATTCACAGCGTCTTCCGGAATGCGGGAGTAAGCCGTGCGAGCGCCGGTAGAACATGCAAAGAAACGCACAGAAAAGTCGGTGCCAAAATTCAAACCCAGCAACGGGACCTCGAATCTGGCGCTTCTCTGTCACGGGCCAGGGCCGCTTTCATTCAACGACGAGGTTGCTTCATTTTCTGTACGTTTATTGTGTATTAACAATCTAAAATTAATGCATTTCACAAACGTTCCTATCTTTGGTTTTCCCTCAAAATGTCATTCTGGAAAACCGATAACAAGAGACGATATTTAACAAGAGAAGCTCCTGTACGTGAGACAATTTCGTTTGTACTTTGCGGTCATGATCTCAAGAGCCACAAGTGAGACCTTCCGCTCTGGGGTTTTTACAGTTTCGATGGCAGACTTCACTTCTTCTGTGACCTCCCCTCAGGTGAACTGACCTCACGCGGCATGAATCTGATCCAGGTGAACTGCTCTAGTCAAAACACAATACGTTGATTCGCCGGGCCTCCCCGACGGTGTAGCGTCAAGGTTATTGTGTCGTAACCGGAGGCTGCGGGCCGGCCGCTCGGACGACGCGACGCTCCCAGCGTCTCTGCTCTCACTCGCCCCTGAAAACAATGGCTTCTTTTAATACACACTAAACTTGTGCTCAATTCATTTTTGCACGATAGACTGAAATACAACTAATCAACCAAATTAAACAGCGGCACGGTGGACGACCGGTTAGAGCGTCAGCCTCACAGTTCCTAGGACCCGGGTTCAATCCCCGGCCCCGCCTGTGTGGAGTTTGCATGTTCTCCCCCGTGCCTGCGTGGCTTTTCTCCGGGCACTCCGCTTTCCTCCCACATCCCCCCCCCCAAAAAAACATGCATTAATTAAAGACTCTAAATTGCCCGTAGGTGTGACTGTGAGTGCGAATGGTTGTTTGTTCGTATGTGCCCTGCGATGGGCTGGCGACCGGTTGAGGGCGTACCGCGCCTCCTGCCCGACGACAGCAGGGATAGGCTCCGGCGCGCCCGCGACCCCAGTGAGGAGAAGCGCGACAGAAAATGGATGGTTGGATGGATGGATGGATAAACAGCATTACAGCGTACAAAGGTCATTTCAATGCAGATGACATTATTATTTTTTTTTTGGGGTTGTAATTTACAATAAAATTTAGGAACATACTTTTTATTATTGACTTAATTATATGATAAAGAATATAATGTGCCCATGAAAGAAATTGTTGAATTCCAAAGGGTTTACATTTTGTAACAAATATCTGAAATGAGTTGATTTGTTTCCCAGAGCAAAGCTTTGCTTTATTAGGACTTAATATTATTCCATGCATGCTTTTCTTCTGTCAAAAGCACTTTGTAAAAGTTTCTATTACATTATTATTACTATTATTAAATGTGCCGGTGAGTGTACTCAAACATTGTGTCATGTCATATCTCCCCCCCCCCCCCCCCCCAAATACAGAGCGCTCCCAGTGCCACCACCATGAACAAGATTGAAATACAATAGCACATTAGGTCTACGTGTTCATGAAACAAATATTACCGTCAGTCACTATAATATTTTGCTCAGTTTCAACATTACCACTAAATATCGGAAAACGGAACTGAAAAAGTTCAATATAACTGAACTGTACTTGGGCAGTGATTCTTTCACGTACCCCTGGAGTGAGCAAGCGTACCACTCGTGGTACTCGTACCACACTTGAAGAATAACTGTCATATACTGCATCTCATAACAATATTCAGCATCCTGTTGCATTTGCTGTGCGTTCATAAACTTCAACTGGACATGCGTCGTTGTCACTACAATGGAAAGCTATTCCAAAGCTGTTTTCTTCTGCTGCGTATGCATGCGTCTCGATGCCAAAGTTGCGCACGAGCCACTACAGCGGACGCTAACGTGTCATCCCAGAAACTACTACCGTCTGGCTCACCGTTGTATGTGCAACAAAAAAGGATCAGACAGCAACAAAGGAATATCTGCCCATTCCTTCTTTTCGAGGAGAACCATGCAGGTAAAAACAAATGGTGACATCATGTAACAACTAAGGAGTCATGTACTTGTTGAATGTTCCAAGTGTTGGTTTGTGTTGGGAGGAAATGGCAATTCATTACGTGTCCGCTATATTGGACGTCATGCATCACTCAATTCATACTATTACCGTGAATTTTTGTGGGTTTTGAAAATACTGCATCTGGAGTACCTTTTAGTTTGGCTGGGAATCATGTTATTACGAGGCAAATGTTCGCATTTTCGGAATTTACCAATATTTCGTACAACTTGGTTCCACCGTGTGAGTAGTCGTACATGTCTTTCTTTTGTTGGTCCTATGCAAAAGTTGACAGGGCGACAGGATAGTTGAGCACAAACCCTCTGAGTCAAGTGAGACTGATGTTCGTGGCAGAGATGATGAATGGCTGCCAGAAACCAAATCGAAAGAGTAAATGCGAGCGGTGGAACTGAGGATGTTGATGTGATTGCGAACACCGCGCCGGTGAATAGATTTTTGATGATTATTATTATTCACAGGACCCAGAAAATCCCGATAAGCTCTCCAAAGACCATTCAGACCATTGTTGGATGCACTTCACGAAGACATTCCATTCAAGGTTCAAGGTTCAAGGTTCAAGGTGCTTTTAGTGTCAATTCTTCAATATGCCAGAGTAGCATCTGCTCCATTTGCGCACCGATTGAGGAGTATCTGTCACATTTGCACAACCGACATTGTCCCAGATGATCGCACTACTCGTCACTTTAAACCGCATAAACTCCTTGAAGTCTCGGCGCCCTTGGCACAACGCTCATTGCACCGGACTATCGCAATATTAGTCGTTCGAACTGCTCTAAGTGCGAGAGGACTCTGCATCTTTTTGCACAATTGTTTTTTGTCAATGTCTTGATGTCTCCAAAGTGTTCTGTCAATTGACTTTCTGTCGTACTAGAGCGGCTCCAACGACCGGAGACAAATTCCTTGTGTGTTTTGGACACACTTGGCAAATAAAGATGATTCTGATTCTGATTCTGATATGCATAACACATACAGAGGAATGAAATTACGGTACTCCAAGGGCCCGCGGTGCTACAAAAGACAAATAATAACTTCGATATAAAAAGCGAAAGAAAACTATGGTTTATACAGTATCAAAAGTATGAATTGAATGTGCAAATGTCAAAGATCAGGGGACGTGTGCAACATAGTCAAGGTCAGAGAACTAAGGCAAATAAGGCATATATAAATGACATGACAAAAATACTTCAGCACTCAAGCCTGCAGCATTTCAATCAATCGATGACGAGATGATTGCGTTCAAGGGCGGCCGCTCTCTCAAGCGGTGCACGCCCGCCACCCAAAAAACCCAAAACAACCCTCGGTTCGGTGTGTGAAAGTGTGGGTGAGAGCAAGGATCTTTGGATACGGTACGTGTAGAGATTTGAAGTGTATCAGGGTTTAGCTGGGGGTGCTGCGGTCAGCACAGATGTCATCATGCGGCTCTGTGATGGCGTAGAGCGCAAGCGTCACGTTTGGGTTTTTTGGACAGTTTTTGACTTGGTTTTGTAGCCTGGGTGCATTGTCGCTTTCGATCAGAAATTCAACTGGAGACTACACTGATATACGAAAGTTCATTTGAAAAACAATGTTTGTTGTAGCAGGCGTACATATTGTTATGGCTAGAGTCCATCAGACGGCACTGTGCAGGCTGGCCTGGTCAAGTGACTAATAGTGAAGCAGGGCTGGACCAGGCAGGAATGGCTCCTTCTAGGGAAACTCAAGAGGTTGGAGATGAATGAGAGATAATTACGACGGATGGATGGAAGGAGGACGGTTAGAAAGAGGACAAAGTCTGAGGGGTCAGGAGGTTCAACGGTTTCGCATTGCGTTTAACAGGATTAGAAGAAGTTCAAATAAGTCAACAACATTAAAAGATGAAGCGCTTCATCGTGTTCACATAATGCCTCATTTATCTTTATCGTTTTGTTCAAAACATTTCATCAGTTCAAAGCTGAAACGCATGTTGGCTACGTTGCTTTCATGCAAAAACATATACCCCCCCCCGAGAATCTTGTCATAATTCATGCATGCAACAGTTTAATACAGTCAATGAATAAATCCATTTGCTTATTTACATCCAAGTCCTAATGACTGCGTATGCTGTGTAAATAATATCGTAGCATCGTTTTTTGACAAGCCACTTGACACCACTAAAGAGTACATTTCAAGGGAAATCACTGTTCACTCATTATGCATAATGTCCCTCCTCCGATCACGTCTTTTTTCTTCTTCTATTCAGACTGATGTAAATCAGATGCTGATGCATCTGTTCATCCTCTGACCCAGATAGAAACCGCACAACTTCACTTTTCATTCTCTTCACTTTGGACTCCCAGTATTCAGCCTGGAGCACAGAGCCAAGGATCGCTAGTAAGTGGAGGTTAGCAAACAAATGATGGATATAAATAAAAACACAGCCATTATCTAAAATTTGCCTAGCAGCATTTATCAGATCTATAACACCGTCTGATCTCTCTGCCAATAATCGGCTACTTCCACAGAGACAGCAGCAAAATGCCTGGGGGGGGGCGGGGGGGGGGGGAGAGGGGGTGTGGGAGGAAGAGAAATGGGGGCGAACACACTTGAGCAACTTGAGCTCGAGCTGTGGGTTCAAACCTCAGGAAGAAAACAAGAGTTCAGAGGGCGAATGAAGCACGACGGTTGCTGCCGAGGTGCTACGTGCACGTCGTACACATGCGCTGTGTTCAAAGTTCAAAGGCCTCATCGGTTGCTAAATGACTTTCGACTTGTTGGAATGACATAATTTGGGCAACCGTACTCAGAAAGGGCCTCATTGAGAAGCTTTCATTCCCCCCCCCCCCCCCTATTTTGTGTTGGATATTTTTTCACGTTTGAAACCAAAATACAGTCCTGATCCATGCAAAAAAAAAAAAGTCAATTCCTGGTATGGGAATACTTTATTATTTGGAAAACACTAAATGTGTTCTGATTTCTGAATTGAGTTCGACAGACGCCTCGGTCGTGCACTAAATAGCAATTCATGTGGAAACTGCTCATTTTCTGAACACAATTTATGAACTGTTAACAAAAATGTGATGTCAGTAGTCATCAGTCACCCTGATGTATTTTGACTGTTTCGTCACCGACTCAATGATCTAAACCATTTTGCAGGGCTTCCTAGAAATTCTCAAGATCTGTTGTGATCTTTTAGCCCTTCTACCAGTCTCAGTATCCATTGGATGGATTTTCACAAATCTCTTACACAAGGGTGAGTTTTTATGTTGTCCACAGTGGAACCTAGAAAATCAAACTAAGATTGATTAAAACAATTTGGAAACTATGCGCCTAAATTTGCACCGACCGTAATTTCTCGTGTATAATGCACATCCCCCCCAAATGATCAAAAGTCAATCGTGCGCATAATACATGGGTGGGTATAGGGGCAAATGGAAAAAACGTTCACATTTTATAATTGTATACCGCCATCTAGTGGTTATGAAAAAGCTGTACACTTTCATTCCAAAATGCCACCGCCATCTGGTGGGTGTAGCCTACACTTTCATTCCAATATGACAGGGGTACGTATGACTGCATATATGTGCTCATAAGTTTACATACCCTGGCAGAATTTGTGAAATATTGTTGTTAATATGACTGATGACTGAACAACAACCATCATTAATTTCTTTACGGTTATGTTTTGATTCATGATGATGCTTTTCTGAAATGCTTGCCCGTTTAAGTTGATTCCCATTAAAATAAAATTAAGTGTTTCGCCTGGTCCTTTGTGTTTTCTTTCTAATACTTCATGTTTTGATCATATGGGTAGAAGCAAAATCATAAGTTGTAAAAATGCATTATTCATAGGTAGAAGGGTTTTCCCGACTGTTGAGGTCAACTGGGGGTGCGCATTATACATGGCTGCGCATTATACACGAGAAATTACGGTATTTGGAGTTAAATGATATTTAACTCCATATATGAATATGAGTCATACATCATTGATTTTCAAACTGAATTTATAAAACAATCCAAGGTGATAAACATGAATGTTACTATTTAAAGAGGGAATGTTAAAACTGCTATCAAGATTTGAACCTAGCGTCACTTCACTAATTGCCCCCCGGTCTCCGACCAAAGCCACACCCCTAACTAACCTGCATGAGACTTGCGCTGAACATCAACGGCCATAGAAGTGACATTGGTAGCATGACTTATTCATCATGGAGTTTTACTATAACACTAAATGCTATCAGTTTGAAGTTTTACCTTTGGGGGCAGTGGTCCCACATCCTGTCCTGTCCTGCCCTTTTCTGTCCTCTCTCATCTTGTTGTCTTGGTTATTTATTGCATGTCCTCACCTGGTGCCCCCCCCATCCACAAATCGTAACACGATTTGATGTTGCTCATTATGCATTGTTTCTGAATCCTTTCAGCAACTCCTACTGTACGTTCAACCCTGTTTTGTCTCAACTCCTTTTGTAGCTTTTTAGTTCTGCTCCTGTTTGCTAGTTTTGCCCTCTTGTTGGCAAACAAGGGATGGACAAATTTTGATCTTTTGGCGGTGGATATCCCACCATAGTTTCAGTAAATCTCCCGAAGCCCATGGTAACCTGTCACCACGAGGTCAAGGCTGTGTGCAGAGTGCAGAGTGCAGAAGCTTAATCAACATCAGTCGGGGGTCGTGGTTCCTTAAAAATCGAATTAAAAGTCAAATTAGAGGTAAAAGATGTGACCAAAGAGTGCAGATCACAGATCATTTTACTTATTACTGTCAGGTCACACTGACAGTTTCAAAAATATGACAAAAAAAGATTTTCTTGAAAAGTGCAAATATGACTCCAAACTCATGAAAATCTCAACAAAGAAACACGAGTTCAACAAGCACTGGAGTGTGTTTATCTTCTTCTCTGAATTGTTTTGACCATCCATCCATCCATTTTCTGAGCCGCTTCTCCCCACACGGGTCGCGGGCGCGCCGGAGCCCATCCCAGCTGTCATCGGGCAGGAGGCGGGGTACGCCCAGCCAATCGCAAGGCACATACAAACAGACAACCATTCGCACTCACAGTCACGCCTACGGGCAATTTAGAGTCTCCAATGAATGCATGTTTTTGGGATGTGGGAGGAAACCCACGCGGGCACGGGGAGAACACGCAAACTCCACACGGTCGGGGCCGGGGATTGAACCCGGGTCCTCAGAACTGCGAGGCTGACGCTCTAACCAGTCGGCCACCGTGCCGCCTTGTTTTGACCATTCATTCAAAATAAAAAACTTCCTCAACAAGTTATATATAATATTGATGGATAGATAGATATTTCAAATGATTCCAATAAAAACAAGAGAGTACCAAATAAAGTACGGTAGGGCACAAAGATAGGAGCTCTTTAAAAATTCAGATACTATTTACTGCAAGATGTTGTATTTGAATAAATAAAAAAATGAAAACCATTTTCTGTGGTGCTTGGTTTTGAGTGTGTGTTTCTGTGTCCCAGTTGCCTGGGTGAGCATTGGTGGGCGGAGTCTCCTTGTTTCCCACCTGGTTTCCATTTTGAGATGTTGGCCTCCTGCAATTGTTTACCTCCATTTGTCTCGTTACTGTTCGTGTCTCTTGTATTGTTTTCCCCATTTACCCTCCATTGTGCTGACTGTTTTTTGCCTGTCCCTGTTTAACAGTAACTCAATCTGTGATTTCTGTTTCATACCTTGTATAGGTCCATTTTTTAAATACAATTATTATTGGCGTCTCCTTTCCAACCGTGGCTCTGTCCACCACCTGGCAAGTATTTCACTCACAGCATTGACCTTTTGTCTTTTTCGATTTTGTTACTCCGTTGGTGTTTGGGATTCTAACGGCCATACTTGAATAGTTCAGTCATCGTTTTGTATTGCTGCAGGCCACTGACAATAACAATAGGACGCTAGAATAACAAAGATTGCATCACCAGAAGTCACGGTTGCTCCTCTTTGAAGTGAAATTCATCTTTTCCAGGAATTAACCTGAATGGAGACCCCTAGAACAGCTCCAAGTGGGACACTGGTCTCAACTAACTTCTATTAGATCATGTTGAATGTTGTTTCTTTACACTCACGAGAAGTCTGAAACCATCAATAGGGATTGCAAGTTTGACACTGTTCATCTGTTTGAAATTTGTGCAAACGTTTTCCTTGAGAAAGCTCAAAAACAACCTGGAGGTGAGCAACAAACATTATTCAATGTGGCTAAACCAGATGACTTTGGAGTTTTTCATTAGCTCTGTAAACACATTTCTGACTGTTGACATCACCCTGACGCACACAGGGTGGAGGCCTTGTGACCTCACTCCTCTGGGGTTAAAGAGCGTCACTGTGACACGCTGTAACCGTAACAACATGGTTTTTCTGCATTTACACAGCTGAGGTGTGTGTTGTTGGTTTGAGTCATGTCTGACACGTTAATTCCTTCCTTTCCTGTCCCGAAAGCTTATAAGAAACAGGCAGTCTGACTTTGACACACGGCCACAGAGGATCATATATTCTGAGCATCTGAAGGAGGCATTCACTGGTGTGTTACTCAAGGGGAAAAAAATGCTTGTTAGTCCCCTAAGGTTTGATATGTTGAATTTGATCTAGTTGGTATGGTATGGTGGATTTAACCAGTCAGTGCAAAAAAATACCCCCCCCAAAAAAAAAATAAAAAATAAAAAATAAACACATAATTATATATATGTATATGTGTGTGTACTGTATGTAAATGGACAGGCAGATAGTTACAATGTGTGAATGTGAATGGGCAGGCATATGTTTACATTACATGCGAATTGAAAGTGAAAGATTGTTGACATGGCGTTCCAATTTTGATAGACGATAAATTGAACTGAAGCAATTTAATGACACCTGGGGGAACGTGTGCAGGTGCTTTGAGTTTCCGAGATGATTAGTGTGTGACGCGCAGTGTAAAACATTTATGGCCTGCAAAATTTGCTCTGATTTCTTTACAGTATTCCTATTAATAATAAAGAAATAAAATAAAATAAACACTTGAAATTGTTTCAGTTGTGGTCCCTGAATGTATAATCTGTGAAATCTTAACTTTTTGAATGGAATTACGGAAATAAACATGAAAGGGTCTGTATATGGATTATTTTCATGTCATTTGATCAATAACGGTATGGTATATATACGACCCAGGACACGCCGGAGAGACTACGTCTTTCGGCTGGCTTGGGATCCCCCCGGAAGAGCTGGATGAAGTGGCTGGGGAGAGGGAAGTCTGGGCGGCCCCCCGCGACCCGACCCCGGATAAGCGGTAGAAAATGGATGGATCGATTACCAAAACCATCCCTATGGACGCAAACCAAATTTTTAAAATCTTGATCAGCTAAAAAAAGAGCTAACCGGCTGAGACCCTATCAGCAAGCATAACCACCTTGTGTTAGTTTGGTCGCGCTCCGATTAACATTTCACTTCGTTTGCGTGATGGCTAAATTATTTGCAATTTTAATGTGTACCCCAATTTCAAAACAAAAACAAATTCAAAGAAATCAATTGGAACCCAAATCACTTTTACAATCATTTGACAAAAAAATGCCATGGTTAAAAGACTGAGAAACCCAAAAAGTTAAGTCTAACATATGTATTTTCCCCCTCTGTTTGTCTGTTAATGACAGGATTAATGTAAATTTGTGCCTACCAAATTCATGAATTATTTATGTGTTTATGTGTGTGTGTGTGTGTGTGTGTGTTTTGTGTGTAAGCCTTCTGGCTAATAATAATCTGAAGGTACAGACAGTGGAACAAATCAACACTGAGAGTATGTCACCATCACACACACTCATGGAAGTCAGTCAGTCTGTCGTTGGGAATTTGTCATGTTGAATTGAGAGACTAAGAGACAAACTCCAGAGACTGAAAACGACATTTGCGTGAAAACGACATTATGATCGGACCCTGATTCGAGAAGTGTCCACGACCAATCAGAAGTCAGTGTCTTTTTTAACACTCGCAGTTCACGGCATAACATAGCACTCCCTGGACCCTGCAAAGCAAAGCTATGGCCAAGAGATCCTCGTCTGCCGCCATGGGGACCCTGGTTCACGTCACCCACCGGCGGTTGAATGTTGGCGAAAAACACTGCCAGCTTGACGGAGCTTGAGAGGATGTGGCAACCGTACCATCCATCCTCAACATCCCCCGGACCCGCGGCTGTGGTGTCCCTCAGCAAGACACCAATACCCCAAACTGCTCACTGCACACTTAAGTAGTTTAGTGTAGTGTCTAGTAATAATAATAGTAGTGTGACTATTTCAATTATTTTTCCAAAGTAATACAACTAATTACATTTTGATTACTTTTCTTAATTTTGAAGGAATGCATCAACAGGACCCTCGGATGTTTCCGCGAACGAAAAAACGTGGATTAACACCGTGGCTCATTATTGTGGAATTAACCACATATTTGTTGTTTATACAAATAATAAACTGATAACAACACATGATGAAATGTAAATAAATTAAAAAATGTGTTTGTTGCATTACATGTGTACAGCATGTGAAAAATATGATACCATGTTGACCTAATGACAAATGTGGACAATAGCACTTCATATAACCTAGATAAGTGAAAGAACACAAAAAAACACAAACCAGACAAAGTACAGACGAACATTGGCAAAGGAAACTGACTTGTGATGTGAGCTTGGTAGAATGAGCGTGTAGCGAATGCATATTGCTTGGGATTCCTGTTCTCGTTAATTTAAACCCAAATATGCACTAATCTGTAATTTCAGTAGACCGCAATGTTGGATTTATGTGTCTTGAACACGTTTGAGGCAGGCGGGTCAAGCTTCCGTGTGTTCGGCCGGGAGCGGGTGGATTAGGCGGAAAGGAAGAAGAAAAAGGGAAAAAAGGAGCCCAAAAGGTTCCCAGGCAGGACGGCCGGAGCCCGGGTGTCTCACTCGCAAGATGTTCGGAACGGGCGCGTTGTGCCCGCTTCCGTTCTCTCGGGGTGAGCTCAGGCCCCCAAACAGGGTAGCTCGGAGCGCTTGCGGGATGCTCTGCAGTCGGGGATGCCCCGCCGTGTCCTCGTCACCTCGTGGTGAGGTGGACGTCCTGCCTGGGCCGGTCGTCGGTAAATTGGTCGGGTGAGACGAGAGCTGGCACAGAGAGCGTAGCTCCGGCCTTTTTATGGCCGGAGCGAGCCAACAGACTACAAATGACAATGATCCGACAAGAACTGAAAGAAACCACGGAGCTAAATACAAACAAACTGAGGAGACAACGAGGAACACCTGGACAAGACACGAGTGGAAGGTGGGAGCTGATTGGTTGACACAAGGTAGCTGGCTGACGAGAACAGGTAAAAACAAAACCCAAATGAGCAGACAAAACATGTATCAGGAAAAATGACACCAAATAAATCGAATCAAAACAAAGTCAAACAAAACACAGATCATGACACAGTTTCATCTTTATAATTTGTGATTTTTTTTTTATGGAACATTGATGCCATCCCTTATCCTGGTTGTCATAGGAAGCAATATTGTCACACACACACATACACATGCACACGCACTTATACAATATATATATATATATATATACATACACACACACACACAACATGGCATGTAGAGCAGCTGAAATATTTAACACATTACCATTTTTCTCACTAAATATATTTCCAAAGGTGCTACTGACATCACATTTTCACCAGATGTTGCGGACAACCCAAGTAATCCATAAATACAAAGAAAGTAGAGCAAATAAGATCAGAAATGAAGTTTTGTGTAATAATGTGAAATGACACAGGGAAAGAGTATTGAACACATGAAGAAAGGGAGGCGCAAAAAGGCTCAGAAAGCCAAGACAACATGTAAAATCTATGAATAATCCTCGTCAGGTTCAGGCTGGTTCAGTCCTCATTGATGGCCTACAAAGAGGTCTCATTGCCAAGGTGTGAGTCAAGACACATTTCGTGATGGGTAAGAGCAGAAAGCTGTCTCGAGACCATCGCAAAGTCATTGTTGAGCTGATTTGTTTGACTTCCTTTACAAATATGGATTACTCGGGTTGCTCCCAACATCTGGTCAAATTTTCATGCCAATGACACCTTTGGAAATATATTTAATGAGAAAAATGGTGACGATAAATACTTATTTCAGCCGCTGCACGTGTGTGTGTGTGTGTGTGTGTGTGTGTGTGTGTGTGTGTGTGCGCGTGTACATAACACACACACACACACACACACACACAGTGGGTACGGAAAGTATTCAGATCCCCTTATATTTTTCACTCTTTGTTATATTGCAGCCATTTGCTAAAATCATTTAACTTCATCTTTTCCCTCATTAATGTACACTTAATTCATGTACAATTTTTGCAGATTTATTACAAAAAGAAAAACTGAAATATCACACAGCCATAAGTATTCAAACACTTTGCTCAGTTTTGGGAATGATCCAACACGTTTTTCACACCTTGATTTGGGGATCCTCTGCCATTCCTCCTTGATGACCAGTTCTGATGACCCGGGTTCAAATCCGGCCTCACCTGTGTGGAGTTTGTTGCATTTTCCTGGCTGTGCCTGCCGGGGTTTTCCCCGGGTACTCCGGTTTCCTCCCGCATTCTAAGAATATGCATGGTAGGTTAATTGAAGACTGTAAATTGCCCGTCAGTGTGAATGTGAGTGCGAATGGTTGTTTGTGTATATGTGCCCTGTGATTGGCTGGCAACCAGTTTAGGGTGTACCCCGCCTCTCAGCAAGTCAGCTGGGATAGGCTCCAGCACGCCTGCGACCCCAGTGAGGATAAGCAATAGGGAAAATGGATGGATGGATGTATACATATTATATAGTGCAATAAATAATTTTTTATTATGTATTTACATTTCATCTTTTGTTTTAAAAAAATGTTTTTTTTTATTTGTGGAAAATAACAAATATGTGGTTAATTCCAAAATGATGTATGGTTTTCATCCACTTTGGTTTTTAGAGGAAACATTGAAGGGTCCTGTTGATGCATTCCTTAAAAATTAAGCAAATCTAAATTTAATTAGTTATATTACCTTCGTAAAGTAATTGAAATAGTTAATGCAGCCTTATGGGGGGTGGGGTGGAGGGGGGCACAAGCCAGTGGAAACTGCAGGCTGGGCATAAGCCCGGATAAATGCAAAGGGTTGCGTCAGGAAGGGCATCCGGCCTAAAACTTTGCCAAACATATTGCGAGCATTCATCCAAAGAATTCCTTACCGGATCGGTCGTGGGACGGGGTTAACGACATCCGCCACTGGTGCCGTTAATTCAGCTACTGTGGGTCGAAGATAAAGGAGAGGTGGAAAGTGGATTCTTCGGCAGAAAGAGAAGAGGAAAGCACAGAGCCTACAACTGAATGTGGGGACTCAGGGTTCAAATTATTTGACCATGGTGTAGATGGGAAGAGAAATGGAGTAGGGGTTATTTTAAAGAAAGAGTTGGCTAGGAATGTCTTGGAGGTGAAAAGCGTATCAGATCGACTGATGAGGCTGAAACTTGAAATTGGAGGTGTTCTCTGTAATCAAATTAGTGGCTATGCCCCACAGGTAGCATGTGACCTAGAGGTGAAAGAGAAATTCTGGAAGGAGTTGGACGGAGTAGTTCTGAGCATCCCAGACAGAGAGAAAGTCGTGATTGGTGCAGAATGTAATGGACATGTTGGTGGAGGAAATAGGGGTGATGAAGAAGTGATGGGTAAGTTTGGCATCCCGGGAAGTAACTTGGAGGTTACAGATGGTGGTGAACTTTGCAAAAAGGATGCAAATGGCTGTAGTGAACACTTTTTTCCAGAAGAGGCACGACCATAGGGTGACCTACAAGAGCGGAGGTAGAAGCACGCAGGTGGATTACATCTTGTGCAGACGATGTCATCTGAAGGAGGTTACCGACTGTAAGGTAGTGGAAGTGGAGAGTGTGGTTAGACAGCATAGGATGGTGGTGTGTAAGAACCATGTGGTGAGAAAGAAAGAGTGTTGTGCGGCTTTTCGAGAAGAGGTGAGACAGACTCTCAGTGGACAAGAAGAGCTTCCAGAAGACTGGACCACTATAGCCAAGGTGATCAGAAAGGCAGGCAGAAGAGTACTTGGTGTATCTTCTGGTAGGAAAAGGAAGAAGAAGACTTGGTGGGGGGACATCAACGCACGGGAAATCATATAAGGAAAGAGGTTAGCTCAGAAGACGTGGGCCACTGAGCGGACCGAGGAGAGAGGAAAGGAATACATGGAGATGTGACGTAGGGCAAAGGTAGAGGTGGCAAAGGCCAAACAAGAGGCATATGATGACATGTGCGGCAGGTTGGACACTAAAGAAGGAGAAAAGGATCTATAAAGGTTGGCCATACAGAAGGATAGAGATGGGAAGGATGTGCAGCAGGTTACGGTGATTAAGGATAGAGATGGAATTGATCGATACAAGTAGCGTCCTAGATAGATGGAAAGAATACTTTGAGGAGTTGACAAATAAGGAAAATGAGCTAGAAGGAAGAGTAGAAGAGGCAAGTGTGGTGGACCAGGAAGTGGCAATCATTAGTGAGGGGAAAGTTAGAAAGGCACTAAAGAGAATGAGAAATAGAAAGGCAGTTGGTATATCAGAATCAGAATCAGAATCATCTTTATTTGCCAAGTATGTCCAAAACACACAAGGAATTTGTCTCCGGTAGTTGGAGCCGCTCTAGTACAACAAACAGTCAATTTACAGAACACTTTGGGGACATAAAGACATTGACAAAAAACAATTGTGCAAAAAGTTGCAGAGTCCTCTAGCACTTAGAGCAGTTCGAATGACTAATATTGCAATAGTCCACCATGACAATGACCATTGTGCAAAGGGCGCTGAGACTTCAAGGAGTGTATGCGGTTTAAAGTGACGAGTAGTGCGATCATCTGGGACAATGTCGGTTGTGCAAATGTTACAGATACTCCTCAATCAGTGTGCAAATGGAGCAGATGCTACTCTGGCACGAGTGGCCAGTATATGCAAATAGTGCAGCATGGCGAGACAACTACAGTGAGTGCACAAGTAATACATAATACATAATTGACCCCACAGAAATGTGACAACGAACTCAAGTCAAAAAATTGCCAGCTTGTTGTAATGGAATTATAGGTTAGGTGTTTAAGAAGTTGATCGCAAGAGGGAAGAAGCTGTTGGAATGTCTACTAGTTCTAGTTTGCGTTGATCGGTAGCGCCTACCTGAGGGAAGGAGCTGGAAGAGCCGGTGACCGGGGTGCAGACGGTATTGGTAGAAGGATGATGAGGATGGAGCTGCCAGGCAAGAGAGCAAGAGGAAGACCAAAGAGAAGTTTGATGGATGTCGCGAGGGAAGACATGAGGGAAGCTGGTGTTGGAGAGGAGGATGCAGGAGATAGGCTGACACGGAAAAGGATGACGCGCTGTGGCGACCCCTCACGGGACAAGCCGCAAGAAACAGAAGAAGAAAATAATTGAAATAGTGACACTACTATGAACTAATTATTTTCAACATGGTAACTTGTAATTGTACCCACCTACATTTCCAAAGTATTCTTCCCAATAATACAATAACAACAAGAACCACTGGCTCAACATTGTGGTCTGCTCTCGTTTGCTTCAGTTCCTTAATATGTCGACATGAATTTGAGCAGCCAGTAGTTTGGGGCATTTAGCCTGATGGTTTGTGCTAAATAGCATTTTCTGCCTGGACTGAGTAATTGCTGCCCAGCAGTCCAAGCAGACATATGATGACATTTGATCTCTCTGTCACAGTGTGATCCTCCCATGACATCATGGGAAAAATAAACTTTAAAAATGAAATACGAATGCACGGAAGATATTGTACAGGATTGTATATCAACTACAGCCACACAGTATATCGCTATAAATAATGTTGTGAGATCGGGATGGAATGTTTCACTTTCATTAAAAAGAAAAGACCCTTTTTGTTTCAATGTGACGTAAACTGAGAGAAAAGTATTCCCAACTGAAAAGGTGCGCTAGATTCCGATGATAAAACATGTCAGATTATTCAAAACTGAGCTGTGACCACAACTGGATAAAATGAGTACATGGCTCTGTGAATGGGCCAATACACAGAGATGTGCTTGCGCCAACACGCGTACACACACACACACACGCGCACACGCACACGCACACACACACAGTCATGCACCGCTGGCCTCGTCCTGAACATGACTCTGATCAGATGTGATCAGTTTACGCTCAGCTTGCTCTCGCACAGCGTGAACGCAAAGAGGCAGCAGCATAAATTTCCTCGGCGTGCTTTTCTGTGTAATTTCATGCAGCAGAGCAGCTGCGGGGGCTTTGTTGCACTGCTGCTCCGTCCGAAACTCTGACCATGCTCGCAGTCCAAGTTGTGCAGGTTGCAAGACCAACATCGTGAGCTGTTTCCAAAATTAAGCTCAAGTCTATTCTCACTGACATCACCGAATTGCTCAAATAAATAACACTCTTTAACACTTACCTTTGCACTCAGGTTGTGGTACATACTGTCAGTGTGGGATTGGTGTAGTATGTAACTGGGCTTTGTTTCTTTGAACGGGCTCTGATTGAAATCCGCTGTGTTTACGCCCACAGTGGTGCAGACCGCCCTCTTTTAAATAGACCAGCTTGCGTTCGTCTGCAAAATCACCAAAACCCGGTCTAACCCGCCTGGGTTTAAGCCGGCCGGCCACAAAAATAGAGCCCTGGACAGCGACAGTCTTGCCAGCTGATATACCCTCAAAGATAACA
Organism: Phycodurus eques; assembly: GCF_024500275.1. Classification (NCBI taxonomy): domain Eukaryota; kingdom Metazoa; phylum Chordata; class Actinopteri; order Syngnathiformes; family Syngnathidae; genus Phycodurus; species Phycodurus eques. The sequence continues at coordinate 3,034,082 of NC_084539.1, forward strand.
GTGTGGAGATAAGTGTTTTTTTTGGAAATTGTATTTTCTTTTTTTAATAGCTTAATACACTTGATTAATCCTGTAAAGGAAACGTCGGTAGTTGAAAATGAAGATAACTAGATACAGGTTTTGGAGCAACATCTTTTATGTGGCCCGCAAAGGCAAATAAGGTTTGTCAACTTCCATGATTCTTGTTCAAATCTGCACCGAAATTTCAAATAGTCATATATCATAAATGATAACGTCGGGATACCGCAAGCATTTTTGTGTTTCCAAACATGAACAATAGTTGAAAAACCCATTACCCTTGATTTCTGATTCCAAAACTAGTTCATAAATTTCGTGTGTAAATAGGATGAGGCGATGAAAGAGTTTTTATGGTTTCGCAGTCATAACGGCCCTCTGAGGGAAACCGTAGCTACAATATGGCCCGTGACAAAAATGAGTTTGACACCCCCGACTTATTCATTTAGAAATGCACAATCGTCTACCATGAATCATCTTTTTTTTGTGTGTGCATTCTAATACGCAAGTGGATGAAGGCAAAATTGGTACAAAAAATTGCCCTAAATGAATAAAACTTTGGGGAATATAAAAAAAAAACAAAAAAACTTTGAGGATATAAAACGGGCCATTTTGGCCCGTTTTATATGATGAGTACTGTTCAAAATATAAGTGTGTACTGTTTCGACATTTCAAGTCGTCAGGTGTCCTGCTTCATCCTCATTCCACAACTGTCTGGCTCTGCAGAGTTGGTGGGTAGTTGCTCCAAGGCCCTCGAAAGTATTTCTGGTGCGTTGACACGTTTAACTTTCTTCTGTTGCCTCCTCCCAAGAACATGCAGCTGGTGTTTGGCAACGCTGTGTGGATTTAGTTAGTGTCTACAGATTGATCACACCGGTTTGTATTTAACCTACTTAGGCAGGGAGTGAACGAGCTAAGCTGAGCCCCCCTGCAGGATTTAACATTTCCAACTGTCAGGACGAATTAACCGGCACTAATACCGCTTTCATCCCTCACTGAGTTCCTTCACTGGAGTGACTCACGGCTCTGTAACGCCGAACAGAAGGATGTTGGAACGTTTCTGAGAGTGATTCTTTAAAACATCCATGCTGATTAAAGTTTGATCTGCTCCCAGTGCCTTCAGGAAGAAAACAAATCAGCAGGGGCTGATTTATGATACAATAATATAGGAAAAGACAATCAATCCCTAGGTTGACTGCCAAATATTATTACTTTTGATCACTTCAAGACAAATTTTAGAGCTCCAGCATGGCTCCTCCAAACTAATGGTTTAAATGAATGAATTACTGAATTCTTGATTTGAGATACGACATACATCAAATCATACTACACGATATTGCCAAACGTATTCGATCACCTGCCTGGACTCTCCCATGATTTTAAGTGATATCCCATTCCAAATCCATATGGTTTCATAGGATGTTGGACAACCCTTTGCAGCTGTAACAGCTTCAGCTCTTGTGGAAAGGCTTTCAACGAAGTTTAAGAGTGAGTCTATGGGAATTTTTGCCCATTCTTCCAGGAGCATATTTGTGAGGACACACACTGATGTTGGACGAGAAGGTCAGGAACACTGTCCACTCCTGACCTCAACCCTATAGAACACTTTTGGATGAATGAGAACGGAGACTGAGAGCCAGGCTTTCTCATCCAACATCAGAAAAAATGCTCATAGATTCCCATAAACACACTCATCAACCATGTGGAAAACCTTACCACGATGAATTTAAGATGTTAAAAGTGCACCAGGGGGACCAATGTCATTATTAAACCCTACAGATTAAGACTGGGATGTCACTGGGATGTGCGCAAATACTTCTGGCAATATAGTGTATATGCATATATCGTTCATCGTTCACAAAATCTGTTGCGCTTGCAAACTACATACGTACATCAGAGGAGTACTGCAGAGGCTTATAGAGCTGAAGATCTAACCAGTGACACTTCTGCAATCTGCATTTTCAATTTGTCAATGTTATATTGTAAACAAACAAATACAGCAATACAAACAAAACCATGCATACAAATGCGTTTTTTGGTCGTGTTTGGAAAATTAGAAGCCTTAACATTCAAAGGGCATCCGTTTTTTGTCGCGGCAGATTAAATACTGTATTTTGATTCATCCGATTTATGTGGAACAAAGAGCTTTTCAAATCTAACTCACAACAAAGCTGTGGATGTCTTTAATATTAATGAAAACTAAATGAAAAAGAGGGAAAGAATTTTTTACCTGTTATGCAACTTCTAAATGGTGTAACGTTGCTTGTGTGTGTGTGTTTTTTTTTGTCGCTATTGTTCTTGACTGGTGTTTTGTGCTGATTTGTCCCAGAGGTCAGCAGTATGCAAAATACTGAGATGAGAAAAAAAGTTCAACATTCGTGTTTAATTCCCCCTCTTGCAACGACCGTGTACTTAATATAGTGTACAATTCAAATAAGCTCCTCTCTCTCCTCCAAGTCCATGAAAAAACACCTCCATGAATTATAGATGAGCGTGACAAGGATTAATTATAGCGCAGTTAAAACTGTAGTTAATATGCTGCACTCAGACCGACACTAATGCTCTTGACAGACTTATACAAACCTCAGATATCCACACAGGAGTGTCTCAAAATAGTTTCGGTTTTCTCTGCACGGATTTGATTTGATCTGAATAGACAGCAGTTCTAGTCAATCAGTCTTCATTGCAACATTTGGGACTCTGACCAGTTTCACTTCTATTCTCCCGAGTTTCCCCCTCAACAAAAGGTCACAAAGATGCCGGTGATGATTTCAGGCAGGATTTGAGTTCAGGTCAGAGCTAGTGAAAATTCAGTATTTGATTGACATATATTGTAAGCGGGTAAGTGTGTGAGTGCGAATGGTTGTCCGTGTCCATGTGTGCCCTGCGACTGACTGGCGACCAGTTCGGGGTGTCAGCTGGGATAGGCTCCGGCGCCCCGCGAACCTTGTGAGGATAAAGCGGTGTTGAAAATGGATGGATGGATGAATGGATGTATTCTATGTAATCCTCTATGATTATCAAATAACGAGTGAGGCATCTCAACACTTTTACTTTAATTGATATGAACATGAATTAACATTGAATATAGTTTAACATTTGAACCGCTTTTATACACAAATCCTGGTGATGAAAAGCGTCACTTGCGTCACTCTCCGCTTCATCTCGACACTCGGCTGACACTGACGGCAGTGCTACTGACAAGAGCATCATTATACAGTATTACATTTTTACAAGACATGAAGCTAAATTAATAAGTCAACATTCTACTGTAGTGGAAGGTTGTTCTTTTTCCACTTCAGTGGTAAAATAAACAGTTGTTCTTCATATCCATTCATCACAAAATCACATACTAAATCGCAAGCACAATATATTTTTTAAGAGAAACAAAAAAAACCTCGCAATACAGAGTATTGTCCCAAATCGTTCAGCCCTACTCCTGATTGATGACTAGGTAGTTTGAATTGGGCCAACATCGCTAAAGCTTATCAGGTTAGTTCCCGGTGACGAGGAAAGGCTAAGTGTTGCTAAAGGTTTAGCCACATATAACACACGTGATGTTGCGGTTAACCACACGCGTGTGACTCGGAGATTTTGATACTGTTTAGCCACATTGGCTAAAAGTTTTCATGACCCAGTGCACACCCTGGCATTGCACTACTTATTTTATACTAGGGCCCCATCGATAATATTGCTTATATAATGAATACAATAACTTATTTTTAGGCCCCTTGACGCTTACAACAATGAAGATATGAATTACAGGCTTCCATTTGACTGTTTTACAATACTTTGTCCATTAGTATTTGTTTAACTTTACAACAGAGAGTAAAATCAGCATCTTTGTCTTATGTTATAATGTATTAATGTGTGAGGAAAAAAAAAAAATGGACTGATTTTTGCTGATTTGAAAAGGTCTAAATCGGATTAATCGGTCAGGCCTTCTTTCTACACTGGGTGGCAAGGCAGGAAAAGAGAAGAAGAAATTCATTGTAACTCATCACATCCTTGTTTTCCACAATTCACACATAATTCAGTGAGTCGCGCTTCAGAATTCAAATAGTTTGCTCCACTTTCTGCTATGTGTCAGAGGGTCAGTTTGGTTCAGATTGCTCTTATTTTGCTCCTGAAAGGTCCTAGCTTGAATGGTGCCTTGTGCTCGATGCCCCCTTAGGCACGCCTGCTGAAAATGCCACCCTGCGTGGCTGCACATATTGCACATACCAGAAACCGCCACTGTTACTGTGACACGGGGCCGCTGGCCACCAAAAAATTCAGAGAAATTCTCGACTTTTTGCTCTATCACCTAGCTGCATACAGTATCAGTATCAGAATCAGAATCATCTTTATTTGCCAAGTATGTCCAAAAAACCCACAAGGAATTTGTCTCCGGTAGTTGGAGCCGCTCAAGTACGACGGCAGACGGTCAATTGACAGAGAACACTTTGGAGACAGAAAGACATTGACAAAAAAAAACAGTCACTGAGCAAGAAAGGGTTGCGAGTAATCTGGTAATGCTGGTACAAATGATTGTTATTAATATTTTTTTGTTTGACAATTGTGCAGTATAGAATATTTATAAATGTTAGAACGTTGCGTCACATATCTTTACCTAGACTGATGAATTGTTTTTTAGCAAGGTAAATAAAGGTGAAAAATATCAAAGTGGCCTTTGCATCCATTAATGTTTCTGTTATGTGGCCCTTGGAAGAAAATGTTTGGACACCCCTGCCTTAAAGCCTGATTTCAGGGTTTGGTCATAGAGTAGAGGGAAAGAACAGAAAACAATCAAAAGAACTGGATTAATACCGAATGAGCAGCAAATGAATCGGGCAGGAAATACAAAATAAAAAAAATACTCTGCAGGCAAGATGGCACATGACAAAGCAAATGTCGTCTTATTGGATATGTTACCATTGAAAATCACTCCCTTTTCTTTTTTGCTCTCACAAAGATGACTAATCGATGGTGAAGTCGTTGCTGTCTGTGCAAATGGGGCCAACGTACGGAAATGGATGGATGGATGTTTTAGAAAGCTGTGGTTCTTGGACTTCTGGTGACAGGAGAATGTCTTTGGCGAAAAGCTAAGCTTAGTCCAACAACATAACATCATGCATATGGCTGGGTGCTTTAAATAACATAAATAAAACATGAAAAACTTTCCTACCATCAGAATATTGAGTGGGTGCAATTGCAGTGACCTCCGCCTAATGTGATGTCATGCGCATACACGCTATAAGTTCCCTCTTCTAAGGGAGGTTCATTCTTCCCTGCAGTGTGAGTGTATTGGCACCTCTCCATCAGAGGAAAAGGCCAAAACCCATTAGCCTGCCGAAATATGGCAGTCAGCTGGACTTGTTTTGGACCATACTTGTTAGGCTGTGAAATGATGTTCCTCACGACTACAACATCCCATCTTCGAGATAATAGGGTCATAGCTTACATTCTCTGTTGTCCCGTTCCAAATGTGTTACACCTTGCTTCTCAGTGCCTGTGTTTCACAAGTTTCTACTTTTGGGTTTATTGAATATAAGAATCTTATCACCATAACAAAATAAGAAAACCACTAAAAATGGTTGGCCTGTCATATCAATCAAACAATCAAACTGTGTCGAAGCACTATCTCACTATCTCAAGTGGCTGCAAACTTCATGCCCCCCACCCATTTTACCTTTTTTATTGTTGATGATTTTAACAGCAGACTTCGGGCAAGGCTGGACTCGGTTTCCCCACTAAAAACAAAAAAGCATGCCAACAAAAATGAACCCGCCGAAGAGAACTGATGTTGGCAATAAATGATAACAAAACTGTAGTGTGGCAGAGAGAATATAGACAAAAATAGTCCACAATCATTTATCAGATATTCTGTAACCAACGTAAATCTTATAACAAGACTGTGACATATTTTAGAAATCACAAACCATAAAAATAACCCCAATTGTTTTATTTTCCACGATTAGTCATTTATTTAACTGTTTTTGTTTTTTTTAAAAAAAAACAGCTTCCATTTAAACCCAACTTGACTCTGTGAAGATTTTTGCAATCCACTTCAGAGGAAAGATTGGCACTATCAGATATAATATTTTACCCAGTCGTAACATGGTTTTAAACACATCTGTGTGTCTGTTTTTAACTGATGAAACACTGGACAGTTTTGTCCTGGTTGATGCTGAGATGCTTGGCAAAGTTCTCTCCACAGTGAAACTCATCGCGTCTCTTTAGGTGTGTTCACACCTGCCACGTTTGATCTGCTTTAAACGAACCACAGTTAGTTTACCCCCTGATCCATACCTTTTGTGCAGGTGTGAATGCAAACGATTCCTGGTGCGTACCAAACAAACGCTCGGAGACCTTGAGGCGGACATTCCAAACGGACTCGGTGCGGTTCGTTTTTTGTTTGAAAATGAACCAGCCTCGAGCCGACCCAATAAGCCAATATCCCAATAGTTTATAACGATAGTGAATTCTGTACGTCATACCTGATCTGCCGTCTTCAAAATGACAAACAACCCTCCAATAGCGCTCCTTGGCATCGTTGTCAACATATTTGCTTGCCATTGTCAACATTTATTCACGTGCCCAAACCAATGGTTACCGAAGCTTTAGAGCATGATTCGACAGAACACTTAACACAGGAACAACAGACGGTACATGTCAGGTTACTTAGTCCATTATTTTTGCAGTTTTAATAAGAATTTGCAGAACAGAAATGCAGCGTGCATTTCCGTGTCCGTGCTTTGTCCCACCCTCTCATTTCTGTCCCATAGGAGCAACAACCGTCACGTGACTTTGTTTACAAATTACAGTTTGCTTGCAAAATGTACAATGCGAATGCGAACCGCGCCAAACAAAAAAAAATAAACTCTGTTTTTGGTTCGGCCCAAACAAGCAGACCAAAGAACTTTCTTGGTGTGAATACACCTTGAGAACCAATTCCATTTTTTTAGAGAAGAGCTTTTAAATATTGTGAATTGCTCTCTTCTGATGGGCACCTTCCCTGGGGCCTTCAAAGCAGCAGTGGTGAGGCCCCTTATATTGAAGAACAGCTATTTCGATTTCAACATCTACCGACCTGTTTCTAACTTAACATTTTTAAGCAAAATATTGGAAAAAATAGTTTTTATTCATCTCGTGTTTTAGCAAATTTTAATATTCTTGAAAAGTATCAATCGGGTTTAAGGGTGAACCATAGCACCGAGACGAATTTTAGAGGCAATGTTGATAGCCGTAAATTAACAGTGTTGGTTTTGCTGGATCTCTGTGCTGCCTTTGATACAATAGATGATACTATTCTTTTAAACATACTTAAACACCTGGTTGCCCTCTCTGGTGCGGCACACAGATGGTTTTTATCCTACCTCAATGACAGAACTTTCATTGTATGCTTGGATACGTGCTCCTTAAAAATCAATGAAATAACGTGGTGTGCCACAGGGATCTACTTTGTATAAGTTCCCTCTTGGTGGCGTCATCTGGAGGCATGGAGTGAAATTCCATAGCTACGCTGATGATATGCAGCTATACATCTCCCTGTCTCCTTATGACATTAGTCCAATGGATTCTCTTTTTAACTGAATTTTAGACATCAAATCCTGGCTGGTAGAGAAATTTCTCCAGCTTAACCAGGGCAAAATTGAAGTTTAGTTTTAGTGATGGTGGGCGACTGGTTAGCACATCTGTCTTACAGTTTTGAGGACCTGGGTTCAAATCCAACCTCGCTTGTGTGGAGTTTGCATGTTTTCCCTGTGCCATGGGTTTTCTCTGGGTACTCCGGTTTCTTCCCACATCCCAAAAACATGCATGGTAGGTTAATTGAAGACTCTAAATTGCCCGTAGGTGTAAATGAACGTGAGTGCAATTGGTTGTTTGTCTATATGTGCCCTGCGAATGGCTGGTGACCAGTTCAGGGTGTACGCTGCCTCTCGCCCAGAGTCAGCTGGGATGAGCTCCACCACCCCCGCAGCCCAAAGGATGATAAGTGGTACGGAAAATGGATGGGTAGTCATCAGTCCTGAGGTCCAATGAGAGAGACTTGTGACTAAATTACAAGTGCTGTTCTTAAGACCTTCCTCAAAGGTGAAAAACCTAGGTGTAATTTTGGACTCTGAGGTCACTGTTATTCCACATATTAAAAATATCATAAAACAGGTTTTTATTACTTAAAAAACATAGCCAGAGTCGCTCCAATTCCCTCCCAGGCCAACACAACGATGTTCATGCATGCTTTTAACTCCAGCCAGATTGATAATGGCCTAACTCCAGTCAGATTGATAATGGCCTGCTTTCTGGTCTTCCCCAAAAGACCATTTGTGTCACGGTTTGTACCAAACGGTACTGGACGGGACCCAAAAGCAGACTGAGACAAAGTAAGCGGAGTGAGCGTTGTGGCAGGAGACACAGGAGGACACTGGAGCAGGAGGAACAACAAGGAGTATGTACAGGTACAGGTCTCAGAGATTCTGTTCTTACGATCGAGAGCAGTGCGTCGGCCGAGAGATTGGGGAAGTTTTAACTGTACCGATGTGGAGTTATCGGAAAAGGCCCAATAAAGCGTGGTGTGAGTTTATGTGATTCAGTTTGGAGAGGGTGGTCACGGGAGGAGAGCGACACCATCTGACCCACCTTGTATTCCGGTATAGGGGAGCGATGAAGATCCGCCAACCACTAGTTTCTTTCGGCCGAACGAGTGAGAGCTGTCCTGACGTCCCTCCAAATAGTATGAATCCGCCGCAGGTGCTCCCTCACCGACGGAACCGCCACAGGATGCTCCTGCTCCTTAAGCAGAGGGTGTTGGAAACCATAGCATTCCATGAAGGGAGACATACCTGTGGTGGAGCTGATGAGGGACTCCAGATTTTGATTTGCCCGCTCCTTCTGGCCGTTGGACTGTGGATGATAACCAAAAGACAGACTGGCTGCTGCGCTCACCGCCTTACAGAACTCCCTCCAGACCTCGGAGGAGAACTAAGCACCTCAGTCCGAGACAATGTCTACGGGAATTCCGAGGAGTTTTAATACGTGAAGGACAACGAGTTTAGCAGTCTCAAAAGCAGAAGGTAACTTTGGAAGGGGTATGTAGTGGACACACTTGGAGAAACGATCTATGACGGTAAGAATGACAGTATTACCTTCAGAGGGGGTAGGCCAGTAACAAAGTCCAAGGCAATGTGGGACCAGGGGCGGCTCAGGATGGGTAAGGGGCGCAGAAAGCCATCTGGGGGCAGATGTGAGGCTTTTCCCCGGGCACAGGTGGAGCAGGCTAGGACAAAATCCCGGGTATCTTTCGCCAGGCTGAGCCACCAGAAGTCTTGTTGTAGGAATCGGAAGGTTCGGGTGATTCTGGGTTGACAGGTGAGTTTCGAGCTGTGACCCCACTGGAGCACCTGAGGGCGGACAGACTCGGGCACAAAGAGACAGTCTGGAGGTCCAGTCTTGGGGTCTGGTTCGTCTCTCTGGGCCACCTTAACCACTCGTTCGATCTCCCAGGTAGTTGTCCTGACAAAACAGGAGGAGGGAAGGATGGGTTCAGGCTCCACAGAGCTGGAGGGAGGTGCATGGAGGTGAGAGAGGGCATCTGGTTTGGTGTTGCAAAAGGAGGGGCTGAAATTAAAGCGGCTGAAGAATAGTGCCCAGCGAGCTTGATGGGGTTAAGCCGCTTTGCAGTGCAGAGGTAGGTGAGGTTGTTGTGATCTTTCCAAATAATGAAAGGATTCCCCGAACACTCCACTTAGTGCCTCCATTCCTCCAAGGCCCAATTATGTATTACTCGTGCACTCACTGTGGTTGTCTCACCATGCTGCACTATTTGCATATACTGCCCACTCATGCCAGAGTAGAGTCTGCTCCATTTGCACACTGATTGAGGAGTATCTGTAACATTTGCACAACCAACATTGTCCCAGATTATCGCACTGCTCGTCACTTTGGACCGCGTGCACTCCTTGGAGTCTCGGCACCCTTTGCACAGTGGTCATTGCACCGGACTATTGCAATGTTGGTCATTCGCACTGCTCTAGGTGCTAGAGGACTCTGCATCTTTTTGCACAATTGTTTTTTGTCAGTGTCTTTATGTCTCCACTGTTCTGTAAATTGACTGTCTGTTGTACTAGAGCGGCTCCAACTACCGGAGACAAATTCCTTGTGTGTTTTGGACATACTTGGCGAATAAAGATGATTCTGATTCTGATATTATTGCCAACAGCTCACGATTACTCACTCATTAATTCCGTTCGGCGGGTGACAGATGACGGGACATGTAGGCACAGGGGTGAAGTTTCTGGGTCCTGGGGTCCCGCTGGGAGAGGACTGCTCCAGCTCCTGTCTCCGAGGTGTCTACCACGAACTGGAGGGAGGGGTCAGGGTGTTTCAGGATAGGGGCACTGGTGAACAGTTCTTTAAGGCGGTTGAACGCTTGGGAAGCAGCAGATGTCCAATGTAATGGAGAGTTGGGGAACGACCAAAATAACCAGGGCAGGCCTTATTTTCCCTGATTTCAGAGGCATAAAACAACAATAATGTCATTTATTGTGAGAGGTTTTGGGAAAATATCTCGTCTTAAAAAAATTATCATCGTGACAGGCTGAGTTATTCCCAAATAACACACACAAGACACACACTCAAGGGGAGGCATCGTTCCAGTTTCACGGCCCCCCGTCTGTGGAACAGCCTGCTGGAGAAAGTCAGTTGTCTCTCCACCCACACCATGCAATCATGTGGTTAAATGTTCATAGAAAACGATGAAGACAATTAAGACAATTTTATCTAAAAAAAAAAAAAAAAAAAAAAAGTAATAATTTAAATCCCTAAAGAAAGGTTCTCAGCCCATCCAGCCAAGGAGCTACTGAGACCCCAGCACTTAGGAACTGGCGGGCGCCCAGGAACCTGGCCCATCCGGTGCACCCAAAGTGCTCAGGTACCCTGCAAGGGTGCTGGCCCAAGAAACCACCAGAAACCCCCCGACCCCAGCTAGCCCACTCTGCCCCCGCCACTCCCACACACACCTAACCTGCCCCGTTGGGCCAGCTAGACCAGGGAGCCCAGAAGGCACAGGAGCAGATGACAGCTAGCGGGATTGTCCTGGTGCCATACCACTCAGGTCGCCACTCAGAGGGGGCCCAACTAGGGGGCCTGGTGGGGGCAGGGCAGAGACTGTACCACCAAATACCCAGGACAGTCCCCGCCCATCCAGGCCAGCCACATCCCAGAGGATCCCTGGGCAACACCCCAGCAGTACCCATTGCCCTAAGGACCCAAATGCCAACATCCTTGCCACCATTCCCTACAAGGGCCAGGCCCCACAGGCACCTGAACCCAAGGCTAGTGAGGACACCCACCACTCATGTAGTTAGTCTACTTTCCGTCCGGTCACCGTAGCAAGTCCCAGATTGGCAGGAATGACCTTTAGGAAGCTTCCTGTGAGTACCTCATAAAATGTGTATGTGCATGATGAAGGAATACATTAAAATTGGTGGAGTAGGCTTGGAGGAGTAGTGCCTTATAGAGGGCCACGGCACATTCCTGCTCCGCAGCCTCCCATGCAACAACCACCACCACCACCACTAACCCACCCCCCAAAGATGAATGAAGGAATGGATTACTTTACTTTTAAAAACAGCATTTTAAGGACATTTGGGTTACATTTGTCTGATATTTATATTTCTATTATGATTTTAAACATTAAAGTGGGGAACTATGCAAAAATATAAGAATCTGAGAAGGGTGCCAATACTTTTCCACAGCACTGTATATAAATGTACTCTATTCCACATTTTTCAGTCAGTTTTTGTAGTCTGCAGGTGAGATTCTTTGAGGCAGTGGCTTTAAATAAGATGTCACTTTATATCTCATTAGTTTTTCATAGGATTCGAGGATAGAGACAATTATGTTTCCCTGAGGGTGAAGTCTGCTAACATTTTCCAACGTGGATGCACAGCGTTTTGGAGGCAGCATGTCTGATGCGTGCAGGTGCCCGGAGGTCAGAGCTAAAACAAGATTGGACCACAACTCAGTATAATCCAGGCTGACGTCCCGGCGGACAAATATGCTTCCCAGACAAAAGAACGAGCTGCTGTTGTTGGTTGGGAAGGAAAGAACTAAAGCAAATGCCTGAAGGATGTGATTCAGAGAGACAGAGTGAGGAAGGAAAAGAGGAAGATGAGGAGGAGTTGGGGCAACAGTGTTCCACTAGAGTAACCTCCTCACCTCCTTCTTGGTCTCAGTATGAAGACATGACACTTCAAAAACCAGCACATGGTCTTTTTCAGTGGTGTTTGTGTTTCGTTTCATTTGACAATATATATTTTTTCAAATCCACACAAGGAACAAACAGCTATCTATTTTCATATTACAGCATATTATTTTAGGTAAAATGTGCAGGTCTGGGTGAACAACTATCATTCACAGGCTCTCAACAGATTTGGGGTCAGGGTGTGATGGTGGCCACACACCCACAGTTTTCCCCCCTAAATACCAAAAGCGCTACGCTTCAGTGGTATTTTCTTCTTCTTATATTCTTATTATTTTACTGCTGAAGGCACGCTTCTTTTATAAACCACGGAATAATTTAATAACATGACAAAAACACAAAATATTCACCAGAGATGCTGATTATTAACGCATTAAAACAGTCCCCTTGCAAATATCAAGTGCATCTAAAGTCTTACCAACCTTGTTAAAATGCCCGATTTTTGGTTGTTTTATGCAACATACTTTTTTTGTACAGAAGAAATGTACTTTTTATTCTGTTACGTTGAGCTACATTCAGTACCCTCCTAGTATTTTAATCTACGGGTATTTATTATTGCTTGCGCAATCTATTTTGGTTTGTCAGACAGACGTGTCACATGACTCTCTTTCACTAATCCAACATAACGACTTGTGTTTGTTTCAAGTTCAATTCACAGATTTCAAAATGAACAACTTCAGTTCAAAATTCAGAATTTCAAAATTTTGAATTAAGTTCATGTTCCAAAAACGAAGTAGTTCATAGTTTTTTCGTGTGTTTTTTTTTTTTTTTTTTTTTTTTTGGTACTTTGCTGTGAACTAATACTGGTTCCGTCAAAACACTGGCTTTTACCCATGTTGCCACAAAGGCCCTGAAGATCATAGTTTCAATTTATTGTGATACATATTTAAGCAGTGTAGTCGTATTTACCGTACATCTGCTTGTAATCAAAACAGTCAAATCGGATTAATTCAAAACAATTCTAAAGCATTTTGGCATTTATGAATGTCAAGTAACATGGACTTAAACAAATATGTATGACTGCTGATATGTACAGTTTTGCTCATAAGTTTACATAACTTGGGAGAATTTGTGAAATATTGGCATTTTTAAAAATAAATATGACTTCTTCTTCTTTTCCTCTCGGCTTGTCCCTCTATGGGTCGCCACAGCGCGTCATCCTTTTCCATGTAAGCCTATCTCCTGCATCCTCCTCTCGAACATCAACCGCCATCATGTCTTCCCTCACGACATCCATCAACCTTCTCTTTGGTCTTCCTCTCGCTCTCTTGCCTGGCATCTCCATCCTCATCATCCTTCTACCAATATACTCCCTATTTCTCCTCTGGACGTGTCCAAACCATCAAGGTCTGCTTTCTCTAACTTTGTCTCCAAAACATCGAACCTCGGCTGACCCTCTGATGAGCTCATTTCCAATTCTATCCAACCTGTTCACTCCGAGAGCGAACCTCAACATCTTCATTTCCGCCACCTCCAGCTCTGCTTCCTGTTGTCTCTTCAGTGCCACTGTCTCTAATCTGTACATCATGGCCGGCCTCACCACTGTTTTATAAACTTTGCCCTTCATCCGAGCAGAGATTCTTCTGTCATATAACACACCTGACACCTTCCTCCTCCACCCGTTTCAACCTGCTTGTTTCTTCACTTCCTGACCACACTCACCATTGCTCTGGACGGTTGAACCCAAGTATCTAAAGTCCTCCACCCTTGCTATCTCTTCTATCTTCTTGCTATCTCTTCTATCCCTGCTATCCCTCACTCTTCCCCCACCAACCCTCTCATTCATGCACATATATTCTGTCTTACTTCGGCTAATCTTCATTCCTCTTCTTGCCAGTGCATGCCTCCATCTTTCTAACTGTTCCTCCAGCTGCTCCCTGCTTTCACTACAGATCACAATGTCCTCTGCAAACATGGTCCACGGGGATTCCAGTCTAACCTCATCTGTCAGCCTATAAATCACCACTGCAAACAGGAAGGGGCTCAGGGCTGATCCATGATGCAGTTCTGCTGCCCTTGTACATGTCCTGTATTATTCTAACATACTTCTCTGCCATTCCAGACTTCTGCATGCACTACCACAGTTCATCTGTGGGTACTCTGTCATAGATCCACAAATACACAATGTAGCTCCTTCTGACCTTCTCTGTACTTTTCCATCAACATCCTCAAGGCAAATAATGCATCTGTGGTACTCTTTCTAGGCATGAAACCATACTGTTGCTCGCAAATACTCACTTCTGTCCTGAGTCTAGCCTCCACTACTCTTTCCCATAACTTCATTGTGTGGCTCATCAACTTTATTCCTCTATAGTTGCCACAGCTGTGCACATCATTCCTCAGGCATCTTCTCACCCACTAGAATTCTATTGAACAAGCTGGTCAAAAACTCCACAGCCACCTCTCTGAGATGCTTCCATACCTCCACTGGAAAAAAGTGTTCACATCAGCCATTTCCATCCTTGTTGCAAAGTCTACCACCATCTGTCCCTCCAAGTTCCTTTCCTGGATGCCGTACTTACCCATCATTTCTTCATCACCCCTATTTCCTTCACCAACATGTCCATTACAATCTGCACCAATCACGACTCTCTCTGTGTCTGGGATGCTCAGAACTACTTCGTCTAGCTCCTTCTAGAATTTATTTCACCTCTAGGTCACATCCAACCTGTGGGGCATAGCCACTAATCACATTATACATAACACCCTCAATTTCAAGTATCAGCCTCATCACTCGATCTGATACTCATTTCACCTCCAAGGCATTCTTAGCCAACTCTTCTTTTAAAATAACCCCGACTCCATTTCTCTTCCCATCTACACCATGTTAAAACAATTTAAACCCTGCCCCTAAACTTCTAGCCTTTCTGCCTTTCCACCTGGTCTCCTGGACACACAATATATCAACCTTTCTCCTCATCATCATGTCAACCAACTCCCGAGATTTTCCTGTCATAGTCCCAACATTCAAAGTCCCCACATTCAGTTCTAGGCTCTTCTCTTTCCACCTCTTCTTCTTCTTTGACTTCGACCCACAGTAGCTGAATTTCCAACGGCGCCCTGCAGGTTGACGGCGCCAGTGGCGGACGTTGTTAAACCGCGCCACGACCGATCCGGTATGGAATTCTTTGGATGAACGCTCATATTATTTTGGCAAAGTTTTAAGCCGGATGCCCTTCCTGACGCAACCCTCTACATTTATCCGGGCTTGGGACTGGCCTACAGTTTGCACTGGGCACAAGGCCCCCCATAGGGCTACATTTTTTTTAAATATATCTGATCAAGGAAAACCTCATTCATTTATTTATTATTGTTTTTGTGACCTTCTCCTTGAGCCGTCACCTTATCGTGGTGGAGGGGTTTGTGTGTCCCAATGATTCTAGGAACTAAGTTGTCTGGGGCTTCACGCCCCTGGTAGGGTCACCCATGGCAAACAGGTCCTAGGTGAGGGAACAGGCAAAGCATGGCTCAAATGATGACGACAAAAAATTTACTCAGGCTTGCCCGGACGCGGGTCACCGGGGCCCCCCTCTATTGTTGGGGATTGATGGAGGCCAGATCTTCGGAGGCACCTCCACAGCTTGCTTAACCTTGAAATGGGACAGTCTAGCCTTCAAGACACTTCCTTTTTGCCTCTTGTTCACATCCGTACCCATACCATATTGTAAAAATGAATTTATTTTTTGCTGAAGGAAGCAGATTTATTTTGGACTTTATTGAAAAATTCTTAGGTACTTTGCAGTGTATGCTGGCCCCTGGACGATGAGGTGGACAGTCAAGACAATATACCGTACACCCCCAAGTCCAGCACCTCCATGGAATCCTACTCAGCTAGTAATCTAAAGATAGTAGAATTTGAATTTCAAAATCTACACAATTGTATTAATATAAAATGTCAAGTTGATACATTGTTATTGATGTTTCTCAAACCGCTATCTTTGTCAGTGGTTATACAGACTAGACCTCGGTTAATAAAGTAACAAAGATGTTGTAAAATGTAGCACTTGATCCCCTTTGTTAGCGCTGTACTTTAGTACTGCAGTCATTACGGCTAAATGCGATGCATGTGGAGGATGCAGACCCAGCTAATGTTGTTGTGTTTGGTCTTCTAGCCATTTTATGTTACCACTTCATTGTTCAATCTTGCTGCATTTTTGTAAAAGTTCAGTTGCAGTATCCTGCTTCCTCGAGATGTTTATGCTGCTCTAGTGCTGATATTGGGTTCTGGTCGACTGATATTTATATTTTCTGTTATTTCTTTTGTATTATGTCCATTCCATCAACTCCTTTATTCCATGAAGTAAGATCTTGCATGGATCCATCCATTGCTATGCAGAAGCTGGCAGGTAACACATGACTGCCATTCGCAACTATGGGCAATTTTGACTCTTTAATTCAATAGTAATGGTAAGGAAACGTAAAAATGTATATGCCGCCTTGGGTAAATGTCTCCCCTTCGGTTTCACAGCCTCCGCTTGCTTCTGCTGTTAGGTGAGTCCGCTGGTCTGTAGATCGCTGAGTCTTGCTGGCTTAGCACTCCGAGGCTATTAAACACTCGTGAGTAGTTGTAGGTATGAACCCAAAGTCACTTGATGGTCGTAATTTCAGCAGGTGCTGGCCATCATATGCTAATTTGGTATGAATATTATTTTTACTATTTTTGGCATCGTAGCCAAAGAATTTTAGTCAAAATATCTGTAACTACAGTATCAAGAGCCAATGCAGCCAACTAGGGTGCTACCATCTTGGATGACAATCAGATAAGTAAACTAATTACATGGCAGTCCAATGCAAATGTAAGCTAAAACAAACTAGATTTCAACTTGTATGGGAAAAATCATAAACAACGGTAACTTTTATTAATGGAGAACCACGTTATTCAGTAATTAAACCAAATCAGCTGTGAACTTAACGGCTAAACTTTAGAGATTGGTGTTAAAACTTTATAGCATCATACATTGAAAAACTGAGGCAATTATGTAGTTGATCTTCTTCCGCTTATCCGGGATCGGGTCGTGGGGGCAGCAGTTTAAGCAGTTTAAGCAGGGAAGCTCAGACTTCCCTCCCCCCAGCCACTTCATCCAACACTCCCGGGGGGATCCCACGGTGTTCCCAGGCCAACTGCGAGACATCCCGTGTGATTTGAGTCGTCCCCAGGGCTTCTTCCTGGTGGGATGTGCCTGGAACACTTAACCAGGGAGGCATCCAGGATTCATTCTAACCAGGTACCTGATCCATCTCATCTGCCTCCTCTCGATGCGGAGGAGCAGCAGCTCGACTCTGACCCCCTCCCAGATGACCCAGACACCCTGCAGAGGAAACTCATTGCGGCCGCTCGTATCTGCGATCTTGTTACGACCCGCAGCTTGTTACCATTAAATGAGGGTAGGGATATAGATCGACTGGTAAATCGAGAGTTTCACCATTCGGATCAGCTCCTTCTTCACCATGACAAACCGACACAGAGTCTGCACCACTGCAGATGCTGTGCCGATCCGCCTGTTGATCTTGTGCGGCATTCTTCCCTCACTGCTGATCAAGACCCCAACATACTTGAACGCCGTCACTTGAGGCAGGATCTCATTCCCGACCTGGAGAGGGCACTCCACCCTTTTCTGACTGAGGACCATGGCCTCAGATTTGGAGGTTCTGATGTTCATCCCAAATGCTTCACACTCAGCTGCGAACTGCTCCAGTGAGCGTTGAAGATCACAGCTTGATGAAGTACAGTGAAGGTCAGAAGGAGCTACATTGTGTTTTTGTAGATCTAAAGAAAAGCTATGACAGAGTACTCAGAAAGGAACTGTGGTAGTGCATACGGAAGTCTGGAGTGGCAGAGAAGTATGGGAAACGAGTACAGGACGTATGAGGGCAGCAGAACAGTGGTGAGGTGTGCTGTAGGTGTGACAGAGGAGTTTAAGGTGGCGGTGGGACTGCATCAGGGATCAGCCCTGAGCCCCTTCCTGTTTGCAGTGGTGATGGATAGGCTGACAGATGAGGTTAGACTGGAAGGCCCATGGACCATGATGTTTGCAAAGGACATTGTGATCATCAGTGAAAGCAGGGAGAAGGTGGAGGAACAGTTAGAAAGGTAGAGGAATGCACTGTAAAGAAGAGGAATGAAAATTAGCCGAAGTAAAATAGAATATATGTGCATGAATGAGAGGGGTGGAGGGGGAAGAGTGAGGCTACAAGGAGGAGCGATAGCAAGGGTGGAGGACTTGAAATACTTGGGGTCAACAGTCCAGCGTAACAGTGAGTGTGGTAAGGAAGTGAAGAAATGCCTTCAAGAAGGTTGGAATGGGTGGAGGAAGGTGTCAGGTGGGTTATGTGACAGAAGAGTCTCTGCGAGGATGAAGGGCAAAGTTTATAAGACAGTGGTGAGGCCAGCCATGATGGACGGATTAGAGACAGTGGCACTGAAGAGACTACAGGAGAGCTGGAGGTGGCGGAAATGAAGATGTTGAGGTTCGCTCTAGGAGTGACCAGGTTGGATGAAATTAGAAATGAGCTCATCAGAGGGACAGCCAAGGTTTGATGTTTTGTAGACAAAGTTACAGAGAGCAAACTTTGATGACTTGGACATGTCTAGAGGAGAGATAGTGAGTATATTGGTAGAAGCATGATGAAGATAGAGTTGCCAGGCAAGAGAGTGAGAGGAAGATCAAAGAATGATGGCTGTAGTGAGGAAAGACATGGGGCCAGTTGGTGTTAGAGAGGAAAATGGAGAAGATATAAAATGATGACTCGCTGTGGGGATCCCTAACAGGACAAGCCAAAAGGAAAAGAAGACGATATAAGATATATTTGGCAGGTTTTTTTTCATCCATCAACCTTCTCAGCTGGGATAGGCGTCAGCACACCCGTGTCCCTTGTGAGGATAAGCGGTTCAGAGAATGGCTGGACGGATGGATGAACTGTCCTACTTGCAAGAGCAAATACTGTAATAATCATTAAATATTTACTGTCGCGGTAAATCAGAAAGGGTTCTGGAAAACCTTTGTCTTTCAGAATGAAGAAATACATTTTGAACCGTAACGGCCATTAAACATCAGTTTCTTCATGATTAGGTTTAATATGACTAGAGTGTGGGTTCCTGCTCTAACCTCTCAAAGTTACAATCATCCAATCAGAAGAAGAAGAAACACTGAGTCAGATTCTCACTTTCCTGACATTTAAATCAGGTACACAAACACACACGCGCGCACACACACACACTGAGAGAGCTTGGCAGTTCATGATGACTCAGTACATGTGTGGGCGGAGCATCTGAGTCACTCTTCAACAACTACCACGCCAGTACAACATTCCTCCATCCCTGAACACCTTCATCATTTATCCATCAGGTTGAGAAGATCACTATTCTGAACATCAACTTGTTTCGGCTCCATTCCATATTTTTTTTGCATGCATGGATTATTTTTTTAAAGCAAACACGAGTGGTCTCCATATAATCTAATATACTATTGTTATTGTGTGTGTGTGAGTGCATAGGCATATGTGACCTTCTTCGCAATTGGCATATTTTAAAACGATTTATCGAATCCATCCATTTTCTGTACCGCTTATGCTCCCTAGGGTCTAGGGCGTGCTGGAGCCTATCCCAGCTATCTTCGGGCGAGAGGCGGGGTACACCCTTAACTGGTCGCCAGCCAATCGCAGGGCACATATAAACAATTTGGTGATGTGGAAAAAAAAACCTGTTTGATGAACTAATGATTTCATCTCACAAACATTTTCAGCTGTGTCTCATCCTTGTGACACTTGATCAATCTCACTTGTTTGTCTTTTTGCTTCACCGTAACAACATCAAACATAAACAAATTTGCAAATATTCACTGTGTGCATGTGCGGGGCTGCAATCTGCAATCAGTTTTATAGTAAGCCAGCAACCTCACGGGTGACACATAGAAAGAGTGAGGGGAGGACAGAAGATAAAATGTCGACCACTTTTCATGAGCTCATCCATCATGCTTTTAACACTGACACTGCTGCCAGTGCTCCTCAGTTCCAGTGGAAATGAAGTGATGGTAAACTTGGACCTTCAGAATAGTAAGTGTATTCATTTGTATGCGCTCATGTTAGTTTTCAATTTTTATTTGGAGTGGAGCCTATTATGGCTGCAAAGGAGGGACAGGTTTCTTGTTTAGTCTGTCTTTACTCGCTTGCTGTCCTAATACTTTTGTCCATATAATGACACATTGATTCATTCATTTTCCATAACCCTTATCCTTACTAGGGTCACGGACATGCTGGAGCCTTTCCCAGCTGACTCTGGGCGAGAGGCGGGGTACACCCTGAAACGGTCGCCAGTCAATCGCAGCGCACATAGAAACAAACAACCATTCACACCTTCGGGCAATTTTGAGTCTTCATTTAACCTACCAAGCATATTTTTGGGGCACGGTGGCCGATTGGTTAGAGCGTCTGCCTTACAATTCTGAGGACAGGGGTACAATTCCCGGCCCCGCCTGCGTGGAGTTTGCATGTTCTACCCGTGCCTGCGTGGCTTTTCTGCGGGTACTCCGTTTCCCTCCCACATCCTAAAAAAACGCACGCTAGGTTCTAAATGCTCTAAATTGCCCGTAGGTGTGAATGTGAGTGCGAATGGTTGTTTGTTCGCGCGAGTGGCTGGCAACCAGTTCAGGGTGTACCCCGCCTCCTGCCCAATGATAGCTGGGATAGGCTCCAGCACTCCCGCATAGTTTTGAGATGTGGGAGGAAAACCTGAGTACCCGGAGAAAACTCACACAGGCACCGGGAGAACATGCAAACTCCACACAGGCGAGGCCGGGATTTGAACCCGGGTCCTCAGTACTGTGAGGCAGATATGCTAACCAGTCGCTCGCCGTGCCCATAATGACACACTGCGCTGGAATTGTGAAACAGTGCAGGTGAAAACTATTGTATAAGAACAATATATGGGCTATTTTCATATGATTTGATCAATAACGGTAAAGACGGTAATAAAACAGCATTTGTTTTTATGCCGCCTTGGTTTTATAGGGGAAAATGTCTCACATACTTAAACAGCCACTCTTAAAGTCTTATTTTCAAAAAGTTAGTGATGATTTAAAATTTTAGGCATTCATAGTAAAGGCAAGCCTTATTGACAGAGCAAATGTTGGTGGCCCATTGGAATTGACGTCTTTTCATAACAGTGGAAACAGAAGTGCGCAACGGTAAAGACATAAACAGCGACATAAAAATGGTGTGACGCAAAATATGCATGTTGCCCATCAAACTCTGTGGATACAAGTGCGTAAAGGATCCTAACTGCTCATGAAACCCATGACACTCTCGTCTTTATGCAATCGTAATAACGGTAAAGATATGCAGTTGTTCCGACACTTTTACATTCATACATTCTCATTCATATCTCAGAAATAACACCATTTATTTTCCTTTTTGCTATTGTGTGAATGCAAAACGGCTGCCTCATCTTGGCAAGTCAGCTCACAGAGCCGTCTGGTGTAATGCAGCAATATACTGATGATACTTTCGCCAATGGCCTTAATGACACAGAAGGGCCAATGTAAAAGAACCCAAAAAAAGGAACTTTGAAGACACTAAGATGCATTTGTGTTTGCTTTCAGGGAAGAAGCATATAAAGCAATTTTGAAAGAAAGAAAGAAAAATCCCAAAATGTTATTAGCATCTTCAGAAAACATGTTGTAAATCATGAAACTTTATTTTGGACACCTCACGGTAGACATTTTGGCATTAAAAGTTCGAAAAATATTACTTTAGAATATTTGTTGTTTTCTTAGAAACAATTATGACCTTTGCATGTACTGTATAACAAGTGCCAATAATTCAAGTACTCATATCAGTCAAATTAAGTCCTTTTCAAAAAGTGGGCCATGTCTTGACCCATACATTGAGTCTTACATTTCTTACATGTTGTTCATTGTCCATAACGTCACATCATGTTTTGGTATTTAGCAC
Source organism: Phycodurus eques (assembly GCF_024500275.1). Taxonomy (NCBI): domain Eukaryota; kingdom Metazoa; phylum Chordata; class Actinopteri; order Syngnathiformes; family Syngnathidae; genus Phycodurus; species Phycodurus eques. The sequence continues at coordinate 3,056,289 of NC_084539.1, forward strand.
TGAGCTGTCAACCAAACTTTACTCAGTCCTCATGCAAGTGCATTGGAAGCGCTGGAGACTATCGGAGGCTCTGTCATCTTTAACAAAGAATGCAAATGTGAGTCTCCTGCCAGTCAGCAGCTGTCAGACACTCAGGTCTCCTCTTCCATCATATCCTCACTGACATCCACCATGTTGTATCGTTTCCCCCTAGAGACCCTCTCCCATCAAGATAACCACTATCACCTCAGTGTGACATCAGAGCTTTAGGCAGTGTGAGTGGGTGGGGGCTCTGTAACGCCTCAGGTGAGTCTCATGAATATTTAATGTGGCAGAAAGATAGAATGAAGGAAGATGCAGACTTCCCTCGAGGTAAGAGCGCGGAAGTAGAGAGCTGGTGTGTACCAGAGATCTGACATTCGGTCAGCAGCAGATTAGGGTCTGAAATTAATCTGATTTACATAATTGTCCCTGAGCTCTTCTTCGCTCCCGAATTTGAGATGGATTCTGTTGTATAGGTACACAGTGTCACGAGTGGTGTCGTGCAAGCAAAGGTAGGTGGAGCCAAAAGGGGGAAGTGAGGAGCGAAGCCAGGTGAAGCTAAAAAAAAAAAAAGAAGATGGTTATTAACAAAAAAGAACCAAATCTACAGTAATCAAAAAGGTAAGAAAAAAATTATGCAAATAAATAAGTATTGCATTGGTTCATGAATTCTGTTTTAGTCCGTGAATAGTCACAGCATCTACATGGAACGCTTAGCGGTGGCTCCATTCATACAGAAGTCAGAGGTGTGATTGTGGTTGGGGGTGCGGCCGGGTGGGTGTGGAGTGTGAAAGTGTCCCTTTCAAATCTGCAGTAGAAGGTATTCAAGTCGTTGGCTAGTGTGCTATTGTTCTCAGCTTGGGTTGATCGTCGCTTGTAATTGGCCAGCAATTGTAATGCATGACAGACTGATTTAGAGTCATTAGCACTAAACTGTTTTTCCAACTTTGCTTCATAGTTCCTCTTTGCAATGTTAATTTCTTTAGTCAGCTGGTTTCTAGCTCGATTATACAGGTCCCTGTCCCCGCTTTGATATGCGTCCTCCTGAGCTTGGCAAAGTTGCTTAAGTTTGGCAGTAAACCACGGCTTGTTGTTGATGAATGTGCGAAATTATTTTGTTGGTACATAAAACCTCTTCACAGAAACTGATATAGGATGTGACAGTGTCCGTATATTCATTCAGGCTGCCAGCTGAATTTTCAAAGACACTCCAATCTGTGCAGTCAGAACAGCTTTGAAGTTTTATCTTTGCTTCATTGGTCCACTTTTTCACTGTTTTCACTGTAGGCTTCGCGCATTTAAGTTCTTGCCTGTACGTCGGTATTAAGTGAATTAAGCAGTGATCAGACGAGCCCAATGCTGCACAAGGTTTGGCACGGTATGCGTGATTTAGGGTAGTATAGCAGTGGTCTAAAATGTTATTTTCCCTGGTAGGACAGTCGATGTGCTGCTTGTATTTAGGGAGTTCGTGGTTGAGTTTAGCTTTGTTAAAGTCCCCGAGAATAATGAGGGGTGAGTCCGCGTGTTTTTTTTCAATTTCCTTTACTTGTTCGGCGAGCATTCGCAGTGTTAGCTTGAGGCGGAATGTCGACACCAGCGAGAATGAATGATGCAAACTTACGCGGCAAGTAGAATGGCTTAGAGTTAAAAAAACAGCGACTCTAAATGCGGGCTGCAGTGTGTGCTGAGCTCCGTGATGTCCGTACACCATTTTTCATTGATATAGAAGCAGATCCCGCCGCCTTTTCTTTTCCCCGATGATTCCATGTTGCGGTCTGCCCAGTGAAGATGGAAGCTGGGAAGCATGAGGGCGCCATCGGGTACAGCCTCACAAAGCCAGGTCTACGTAAAGCACATGGCGTCGGAACATCCGAAGTCTTTACTGGTCTTTATCAGAAGATGAAGCTCGTCCATTTTGTTGGGTAGGGACCGGAGATTCACGAGGTGGATCGACGGAAAGGCCAATCTGTATCCTCTCTTGCGGAGCTTCACCTCGATGCCGGCTCGCTTCTGTCTGTGGCGGCGCCTCCGCCTCCATGCGCCAAAGACTGCGGTCCCTTTGTCTAAGTGAATCGTGTAATGTCTCCAAAGACGAACGAAAAACATCCACACTAGGGTCATGGGTATGCTCGAGCTTATCCCAGCTGACTTTGGGCAAGAGGCAGGGTAAACCTTGAAATGGTTGCCAGCCAATCAAAGGGCACATATAAACAAACAACCATTCGCACCTATGGGCAATTTAGAGTCTTCAATCAACCTATGATGTATGTTTTTGGAATGTAGGAGGAAAACGGAGTACCTGGAGAAAACCCACACTTGCACGGGAACATGCAAACTCCAGACAGGAAGGCCAGATTTGAACGCGGGACCCCAGAAGTCGAAGGCAGATGTACTAGACAGTCTCCCACCGTTCAAATGGCAAGAAAAGCGACTAAAATAAATCATTTCAAAACTTTTGCACCAATAATGTGACCTATAATCTGTATAACTTTTAAAGAGAAGTAGACAAACAACAGAATAGACAGATAATGTGTTTGCACATGTGCAACCCTTTTATAATGGGGGATGTGGCTGTGTTCAGAATTAACCAATCACGTTCAAACTCATGCTTTGTGCTAACATTGAGTGACATTTTGAACTATTCATAGGTTGTTCCACCTTGACTAAGATCCCCGTTCCAGGTGGAGGAAAAACATCCCCAAAGTTGATACTGCCAGCACCATGCTTCACTGTAGGTGCGGTGTTCTTTTAGTGATGAGCAGTGTTGTTTTTGCACCAAACATACCTTTTGGAATTTTGGCCAGAAAGTTTCATCAGACCATAACAAATTTTCCCACATGCTTATGGCAGAGTTCATGTGTGTTTTCTTCAAATTGTAGCTAGCCTTGGATGTTTTGCATTGTAAGATAAGGCTTCTGTCTTTCCACACTACCCATATTGGAAGATTGTTGTCCAATGTACTAAACAGCCTTGTCACATGTACTAAACACCCAGTACTTCCAGAAATTCCTAGCACTCCTTCCATGTTGCTGTTAGCCTCTTGACTGCCTCCCTGATCAGTTTTCTTCTCGCCTTTTCATCAATTTTGGAGGGATGTCCAGTTCTTGTTAATGTCACTGTCGTGCTATATTTTCAGCACTTTTATTTATTTTTGTCCTGTTCGGCTATTAGGTCAAGCAAAAAGGAAGATCACAGTTTTACTGTGTCACGGTGGATTTTTTAAAGGTCAGAGGACAAAGATGTTAAAAATTTTCTCGATAACTCTAGAACGCCTTTAGAAACCACATGTGCCATTTCGAAATGATTATATAGCAGATATACAGCAGTTAAATCGATAAATAGGATTCAGTATGCGCCTTCTGCTTTTTGTATCGAGTGCCTTCCGGTCTTCGGCTCTATCCGGTGCTTTGACGTAACACTAGCCAAAAAGCCTGTTCATTCTGCGTTGTGTTCTATTGTTCCATGCTGTTGTTCACGTACTTGTACATTTGTTGTCGTATGGTTTAGCAATTTCACGATAGTTCATTGTGTGGCAAATGGTTCAGGCAGTGGCAAGAGAATAATGACCAAATGTACAAAATGCACATACAATAAAATACTCATATCATATCACAACAAATAAATCATAGCGGAACAGAGATGGATGGATGGATGGATGGATGGATGGACCAACGCATTATGAATCCCACACGAACGGCCGTCTGTTTCTGACTCTATGTTTCTATTGACAAGTGAGGATGCTGGAGCAAGTAAATTATGAATTTATGGGGTGCACAAACATATCAGTCTGTATTTCCAATTCGCTCTGTGGTATTGTGCCGTCTCTTCTGCTGGCAGTGCCATCACATTGACCCAGAGGCCACTCTCTTTTTCTGTGTACAGCTGCTACTTGGCTGCTCGTCGTCGTCACTGTCAGGTTCCGACCTCCTGATCGGCTCAAACATTGACACTTTGACGATACCAAGTTCAGTTGGGTGGTCCAGTAAGGCGAAATCTTCATCCTCCTCATATTACAACACATTGCTCGCCATTGCGTCAATAGTGTAGCGCTCTGTGTTTGGCAATTGCAACTTCACTTCCGGTAGGCCTTGCGGTGGATAGAGTAACTACACCCCGGCATTTCGATTATCGGGTATGTTTGAGGAGTGCTCAATATGCGTAATAAAAACCAATTTTTTAGCTAAACTATAGTTGACAAGCGGAACGGTGGCCGACTGGTTAGAGCGTCAGCCTCACAGTTCTGAGGACCCGGGTTCAATCCTCGGCCCCGCCTGTGTGGAGTTTGCATGTTCTCCCCGTGCCTGCATGGGTTTTCTCCGGGCACTCCGGTTTCCTCCCACATCCCAAAAACATGCATTCATTGGTGACTCTAAATTGCCCGTAGGCATGACTGTGAGTGCAAATAGTTGTTTGTTTCTATCTGCCCTGCGATTGGCTGGCAACCAGTTCAGGGTGTACCCCGCCTCCTGCCCGATGACAGCTGCGATAGGCTCCAGCACGCCCGCGACCCTAGTGAGGAGAAGCGGCTCAGAAAATGGATGGATGGATATCGTTGACAGCTTTCTGGAAGTGACGTGCACGTATTACATAACAATGTAAATATGAATTTTAACTGACCCCATAACATCTTTTTCCTCTGACCTTGAAGCTGCCACTGTGGTTTCTTTGTATTATGATGGATATTTATTGAGAATTACAGTCGTTCAGTCGGCCAGAACAAAGGTTTTAAAGGGGAGTGACAGAAAAAAATTGAGGAGATAGAGTGTAAAGGTAACTAAATAATATAGGATCGATGCAAGTGCATTGACACAATCTAATCTCGCAAGCACAGTAACCATCAGAGGTGTCCTGTAATTGCTGTTTCTGCACCGCCAGGGCTGAGGACCCACCCCACCCAATAAGAGTCCACCCAAGAGCGGCCCGGTGGAGGGGCACACCTCCCACACCGAGGGATCCAGGGTGGTCCACCGGCCCCACCGAGGCGCCCCAAAAACCAGCCACCCGGAGGAGGCCGCAGGGACCCAACGCCACCCCCCACCCCCCCTGTTAATATGATGCGATTGAGATATATATATTTTATCCTTTGTGGGAGAAGCTTCACTATTTGCTTAACAAACTCCGGTGGTACAAGGGTACCTTGAAGTGTTGCTATTCTCTTTTTTACTGCTGCTTTTAATTTATTGTATTGAATTAAGTTGTTTGAAACAGTTCATCACGTGTCATAACAATATTATTGTAAAATTGTTGTTGTAGGTAGTCAATTCCCCTTTGTTCCCATATTCTAAAGTAAAGGGGTATGTTGTTAATTTCGAAATTGTGCCAAATTTGGGAGAGCAAACTGGGAGCTAATTGAGATTCTTTGGCTTCAAGACTTTAACACCAAGCCGTTAAGGTGGATGCGATTATTGGGTTCTCGAAACACTAGACTAGAAATAAATGGGAGTTTTGAGAGTTTGATGTTGTTGCAGTCTATCTGTTCCAATTCGAGCCAAGAATGATGCTCCTCATTGTGGTGCAACCATTTGATGAGGTATAGCTAAAGAATGAGGTTAGCTAAAGAATATTGTTTAAAGTTGGCAGCATTTAGGCCTCCCTCTTGTTTACTTTTCCAAAGAGTGGATAAACTAATTGTATTTTTCTTATTTTTCCAAATGAAAATGTATTATCGCAAAATCTAAGGTTTGGAACCATTTTAATGTGGGTTTAGATGGATAATTTATTTGGGGTAAAGTTTTCATTTTAATAGTGGCTGTTCTTCAAAGTAGTTATTCCAGTGTATTAAGTCAGTTGAGATTTTTTTCCAGAAGTGGTGTGTAATTTAGAATGGTTAGCTCTGTGAGTTTTGGTGAAATATTGATACCAAAATACTTAATGTTTCCGAACGGAAGGGGGTAATCTGGGATTTGATCCGAAGGATTTCACGGGTTTGCTGTTATTGGGAGTATTGTTGATTTTGTATCGTTGATCGAGTAATCAGATCATTGTGAAAATGTAAGAAAAAGAAGAATATCATCTGCATCCAAATTGATTTTGTGTTCTGTTACTGGGGAGAAGATACCTTTAATATAAGCACTCTGGCGTATAGCGGTAGCAAGTGGTTCGATGAATATTGCAAATAGCATTGGTGCAAGTGGACACCCTTGTCTGGTTCATCTTTGTAGAGTAAAACTTGACTGTCGCTTTTGGTGAGTTGTATAATGCTGCCATAATGCTGCTCTCCAAAGCCAAATTTGCGAAGGATGCAAATAGGAAAGATCAGTTAACTTCATGGAAAGCTTTCTCTGCGTCAAGTGACATGATGATAGCTTTTACATTTTTACGCTGTAACATGCTTGTTAAATTTATTAGAAGTCTGATATTATTTGTGGAACTTCTGTCTTTAATGAAACCTGTCTGGTAATAGTACATTATCGACGGGAGTACCTTTTCAAGTCTCGGTGCAAGGGCTTTCAAGAAATGTTGGATTTTCTTCTACATTAATCAGGGATAAGGGCCAATAATTAGCTGGGAAAGTGGTGTCTTTGCCTGATTTTAGTAGCAATTTGATTGGAGCTGTGTTCCTTTGGCTACTCATTTGACCTTTATGATTTATCTCCTTGACTGTTGTGAAAAAATAGAGGCACTTGTATTGGCCAGAAGAAGTTTCATGAATTCGACCAAAATACCGTCCAGGCCAGGCCCTCTTCCTGATTGCATATTTTTTTTGTCTGTCTTTAATTGCTGTGTTTAATTGAGGAATGTTCATATCATTAATAAAGGTTTATATTTCTTTTTGGTCTGGGTTGCTTGAACATGCATATAAGCTGCTATAATGTAAAATATTTCATCTATTTCTAGCGGTGACTGTGTACAGCTGCCGTTTGAATCTTGAATGGCTGTAATTAATGATTTTTCTTTATTGGTACGTAAGAGAGGCTATGGTTTATTATTGTCCTCAAAGTTAGTGTATCTTAACTGTTCTTGTAGAAATTCTGTTCTTTTTTGTGTCTCATTGAATTTGGTTTGAAGCGTATCTGTTGCATTAATTGCATATTCTTCTGTGAGATGTTTAATTTTTTTCTCAATTTCATTTTCTAATTTTAGTTCTTTGTTTTTTCTTGTACAAAGATGATACGATTCGACCTCTCATTACAGATTTCCCGGTTTCCCACAGCAGAGATGGGGATATGGCTGGGAAATCATCCATCCATCCATTTTTAACACCGCTTATCCTGGTTAGGGTCACGGGGCGCCAGAGCCTATCCCGGCGGACTTCGGGCGAAAGGCGGACTACACCCTGAACTGGTCGCCAGTCAGTCCCAGGGCACATATAGACACGGACGACCATTCGCACTCACATTCACACCGTCACTGAGTGGGAACTGAACCCACGCTCCCCGCACCAAAGTCAGGCGAGTGTACCACTACACCATCAGTGACCTGGGGAATCATTGAATTTCAAACAATCGTCCCATTCTTTTCTCACAAATTAATCCAATTCCGGATCCTTCAATAGGGACGTGTTATTGAATGGTACCAACTTTGACTAACTTTTTCGGCAGAGTGAAATTGGTCCTCGGTCACTGATGATGGTTGGATGTGTTTTGGAGGTAATTCTTTGAGCCGCCGAATTATTCGAGAGCAAAAAATCTATTGTTGAGAAAGAGCGGTGTACCGATGAAATTTTTTTTATTCTCACTTTTTTTTAGCCTCCATTTGTCAACGAGTCCTAAGTCGTCCATATACTGCTCTAATATATTGTTGCATTGTGGTTGATTGCTATTTTTGAGATTTGAGCGATCTATAAAGGGATTAAGAGTAAGGTTAAAGTCGCCTCCCATGATAATTGCAGATTTGGCTGTCAAGTTAAAAAAACGTGTGGAAAAAGGCGGAGGCATCTTCATTAGGATTGCGGGCGTGCTGGAGCCTATCCCAGCTAACTGCGGGCAGGAGGCAGGGTACACCCTGAACTGGTTGCCAGCCAATCGCAGGGCACATATAAACAAACAACCATTCGTACTCACATTCACACCTACGGACAATTTACCTACCATGCATGTTTTGGGGATGTGGGAGGAAACCGGAGTGCCTGGAGAAAACCCACGCAGGCACGGGGAGATCACGCAAACTCCACACAGGCGGGGCCGGGATTTGAAATTATACAGACCTGTCACCAAAAAAAAATAGAATAAAAAAAAAAGAATAATAATAATAATTGCATCAAGTGGTGCTGAAATTAGCAATTGAGTAGTCAACATGACAATTGTATCGAAATAATCAAGTATAAGGATCAAATCAATTTTTGCTTGGTTAAAGAGCAATTATGAATCCACAAGAGAAAATGAGACATTTTACTGAATAATGAACAACCAATTGCTTTCCTCTTTTAGATACTCAACAGTATTTTTCTTACATTCACATTCTGCATTTGGCAGAAAACTGCATTTTATTGTCCATTTCTAGTGATGCAATTTCAAACACACAATATACACAGATTTCAGTTGAAACTTGGCATTTCTTGTGCGTATCAAAAACATAAAGCGTTAATTAAAAAAAAGAAGAACACAAGTTTGTCATCTTGTTATAAAGGTACAATTTTATCCGACTGTGGTATCTCAGTCGGAATAGTAGGGCGCATTACCTAAAAATATTTCATCGAACAAAAGGACACGAAGAACAATGCAGTTTCATGTTGAATAGATACTAGCTGTGTGGCGATCGATTGGTAAATAAAGTGACTCAAAAAAGAAAGCTGACTCTTGAGAACACGACAGTGACTGAAGCAGACTGTAATGTACAGCAAGCCCAGAGAGCACACGGCCGTGATCGCTCCCAAAGCTAAAAAAAAAACGCGGCCGTAGGAAAAACAGTTGGTTTCGGCCTCTGCGTAACTACACCTGTGTATCCGATGCTTTCTTCGAAGTCTTTCTCAAAACACGGCGGTTGGAAGTGATCAGCACAGAGTTTGGAATGCTTGCTAGGCACGCGTAGCTGACCACATTTCTTCCCCTGTCCATTGACTTTCCCTATCCACTGATCAAGCATTCCTTTTTCCACTTGGAAATCCAAAGAAACACTGGCCACTGCCTGAACCATTTGTACAACCAAATGCCACACAATAAACCATGGTGAACTCGCCAAATCATTCATTCATGCATTCATCGTACGACAACAAATATACGAGGATGGGAAAAACGGCACGAAACAATCGCACACGATGCCGACTGAACAGGCCGTTTGGCTCGTGTGACGTCACATCGCCGGAAAGAGACGAAGGCCGGAAGGCGCTGGATGCAAAACTCATTCTGAATCATATTTATCGATTGAACTGCTGTATATCCGCATATAATCACTTCCAAATGGCAGATGTGGTTTGTAAAGTGGTTCTAGAGTGATCAAGCACATTTTTAACATCTTTGTCCTTCAAATGTCCTAATTCACGAATTACATTTACAGAGATCCCTTCTAAGAGCAGGTTAGAACTTGAAAGTTGTATAGCATTCATTATATACACATACGGAAACCACTACATATTGCTATTATCAGAGAAATAAAAATAAAATGTCTCACTTCACTTTGTTGAATTTAAATGTCAGTTTTCAGGAGACATAAGGCAGCAGTGAATGTCTAAATGAATGCTTTTGAAATCAAATCAAAGTATGGCACACTGATGTTCACAGTGTCAAGACATATTTATTCAAACACATCATTATTTTTAACTGACAAAATCACCAAAGTTCACTGCTGTTTGAGTTTATGCACTGGCGTGTGTGTGTGTGTGTGTGTGTGTGTGTGTGCGCGCGTTTTGAGGTGTGGGTGGAGGGGGTATTAGTCACCAGAAATGGCACATAGCCTCTCTCCCAGTAAGTGGGTCATTCCATCTGGAGCGGAATATGGAAAAACAGCAAAACAATCTCAACCAAACTGTTGAACAAAAAAAAATCTGGACTGGTCTCCCATGTTTTGGATACAGTTGTAGTTTGCAGAACCTGCAAACCTTTCTTTCACCTTCAAGTGGCCTAAAAACACACATTGTTGGTGCCCTTCCATTAAACCAAAACCAAAACAAAAAAGAAGAAGAAGAAAATCCCACTATAGTCGCTGAAGTAACTTGAAACTAACAAAAGTAATAACAACTCCATTAATACTTCATTCTGGCCCAACAGAAATATGAAACTTTACTGGACAAAAATGATGGTACCCTTAATTTTGTATTTTGTTGCACAACCTTTTTAGGGAGTCGCTAAAATCAAACAATATCTGTTCATCTCAATGATATTATTTAAAGAGTACCTTCTCCAGGTTTCATGTTTCAGGGAGGTTCAATTTAGATCAGGGCTCAATATTTGGTTCTTTACGAGTCTCGGGTGTTTTTAGCTGCTTGTTTTTGGACCCTGTTGGAGGACTCTTGAACCGCGGCAGAGATCGGGCTTTCTGACACTTGGCCACACGTTTCACTCCAGAATGGTTACAGTTCTGAGAATTATAGCTTCCGCCTTCGGTATTCAAGCCACCTTGTACCGAATGAAACCTGTCGTCGGTGTTGTGCTGTGTGTATCTGCATCGTTTTCAACACGGCTGTTTCGAATGTTTTTTCACATTCGCATTCTGGAAGCACAATTCCTTCAATTTCTTCCAATTCACTTCATCAATTTGTTTGACAGGTGACAAATGCATTAAGATCTAAAAATCTCCTTCGCGGAACAGCAGCGTGCAGAAGCGGGCAAGTCGCAGCGCTCAGTCTGTCAACGCCCCTGCAGTTGCTCGATCCGACTTCCCTTCGCAGCCGAATTACTCATCCGTGTGGTCATAATAATAACAGAAAAGAACACCTCCCAAATCATGTCTGCTCATCTAATTGCGATGTCCTAGTCATTTCTAATTATTACAGTATTATAGCTATTCGTTGTCTTTCATGAAGTGGCCCACTTTGCGAATGGTTGTCTGTCTCAACACGTGCACTGTGATCGATTGGCCACTCGTCGAGGGCGGAGCCTGGAAGAGCATCCGGTTCTCCGCCACCCTGAGCAGGATAAGCCGGTTTACTGTAGACTCTCGAATGTCCACAGGTGGGATTGTGAGTGCGAATGCTTGCTTTTCTCGATATGCGCTGCGATCGGTTGGCCACCAGTCCAGGGTGTACTACGTGACCCTACTGAGGACAGCGGTACAGAATATAGGGATGGTTATTAACTGGGCTAATTTTGGTGCTCATAATGTTTCATTTCTTTTCACATTCATTTTATGTCTTTCATCTTCTCCTTGATATCCATCAATCTATCAAGCTTTTGTGAAGAGCCACATAGAGTAAGAGTTGATCCTTTATGAATACAACAATCCATTCAGATTAAGCCTTGATTGTTTATATTTCAAACGGTTTATATTTTAACAAAATATTCTTACACGCTGCATTACATTTTCAAATTCAACATTTGTACAGATGTCGGAAACATGGCTTGCAGGCATCAATGCTCTCTGAGAAATCAGAATCAGCATCATCTTTATTTGCCAAGTATGTCCAGAAAACACACAGGGAATTTGTCTCCGGTCGTTGGAGTCGCTCGAGTACGACAACAGACGGTCAATTGACGGAGAACGCTGTGGAGACAGAAAGACATTGACGAAAACAGTCATGTTCCGGCCGCAGCAGTTAAAGCTCAAACCTCAACAAAAGCAATACAAGGTGTGTCAGGAAAGTTCCAGGACAGATGAATCCAAACTGCAAACTTTTTTTTCCCCTTTGAATTTATCTGAAGTCACATGCACCTTTGCAGCCTTCTCTGCCACGTCTTCACGCACTGAGTCCTGGAAGGATTCTACTGTAATTTTCCGCAGGTCTCTTGTCACTGTCATCTTGATATCGTCCACCTCTGTAAAACGGGTCCCCTTGATGACCCCCTTGAGCTTGGGAATGAGGGGGGGGGAATAATTGAGTAGGGCGGTCACTCGCGCATCTTCTCACGCACTGAACCAAACAAACCCCACAGGATCTCTGGCACGATGGTTAGCGCCGCAAAGTGCTTGTGTGGATTTTCGCCAAGTACACTGGCCTCCTCCCCAATTCAACACGTGAATGTTAGGTTAATTGAAGGCCATAAATATATATATATATATATATATATATATATATATATATAGTTGTCTGAGTGTGAATGGTTGCTTGTCTATATGCCCTGCGATTGACTGGCAAGCAGTCAAAGGAGTATGCCCAAAGTCAGCTGGGACAGGCTCCAGCTGCCAGTGACCCTGAACAGGATGAGAGGTAGAAATGTAATAGATAGATCGATAGATAGATAGATTTGACAACATACAGTATATTTCATATAGTGCTAAAGAATTGTAATTCTCTCCAATCTTTCAAGAAAACCCCGCATTTCACAATGTGGAATGCAACCCAAATATTAAGGAAAGCAGTGGGAAAATCTGGCCTGGGGCCACATATGGCTTGCACCAGAAACCTGCCATGTTTGTTGCATTGATTTATTTCCTAAAATTGATCAATAAAAATGCACACAGGCCATGGTGGCGGAGTACATTACTCACTGTTTTCCTTGTGACAACAGTACCTGCTAACTCCAGGTCTTTTTGAAGCTCTCCACAGGTGGTCCTTGGCTCTTGGACAACTCTTCTGAATATGTTTTGCACTCCTCTGTCAAAACTCTTGCAAGGAGCACCTGATCGAGGCAAATTTATGGTGGTGTGATTGACTTTCCACTTACGTATTATGGCCTGAACCGAGCTCACTGGAAAATTCAGAAGCTTAGATATGCGCCTGTAACCAATGCCATCGTTATGTTTTGCAACAATTACTTTGCGATGGCCTCGCGACAACTCTTTGCTCTTACCCATCACGAATTGTTTTCTTGACTCACACCTTGGCAATGAGACCGTTTTGTAGGCCATCAATTAGGACTGAACCAGCTGATATTCATTTGCACTGACAAGGGGCTGGATTGCAGTTTGATTATTGATAGGTGTTAGGTGTTGTCTTGACTTTCCATGCCTTTTTGCACCTCCCTTGTCATATACTGCCCTGCAGTTCCATTATTGGAGCCGGGAGGGCGCTTTGCGTCCTTTCTCTCTCCCCCCTCCCCTGTCTGTTTTCAGCACCTGTCTCCAATCAGCCTCATCACCACCGGTACGTAAAGCTGCCTGTTCCAGGAAATCCTCGCCAAAGTATTGCAGTTACTTCCAGCGGTACCACCGCCCATTTACCTCACGTACGCCACTCTATTCATCGTTCCCTTTTTTGACTCCTGTGTCTCCTTGTTCTCAGTGTTTTCCCCGCGTCTCCCTGATCCACATCATTCCCACCGCAAGGCCAGCCACCTGTCCTCACCACCGCCTGCCAACCCCCCTGGGACCACCGCCAATACCTTTCCTCAATAAACTGTTCATCATTATACGTCTGGCTCCGCCTGCTCTTTGATCCAGCTACCCCCCATACGTGACATCCCTTTCTTCATGTGTTCAACACTGTCTGTCTGTGTCATTACACATTATTACACACAACTTAATTTCTGATCTTATTTGTTCTAATTTCTTTGTGTGTATGGATTACTTGGCTTGTTCCCAACATCTGGTGAAATTCTCAGCTCAATAACACCGTTGGAAACATATTTTTTGAGAAAAATGGTGACGTGTTAAATACTTATTTGAGGCGCTGTATAATATAAAAATACATATAGAAATATAATTATCTATACCACATTTTAACTCTGTTATTTCTTTTCTTTTTTTTACCTCATTTACACATGACTTGGCCCATCAATCTGTCTTAAGAATCAAAGCGTAGCCCTTGAGCACTAAGTTTGCCTCCTCTAAAGTCGCTCCAGACAAAAATGTCAGGCCAGAAACTGGCCATCCCACGTGCCAATCCACTGATCCTCTCTTACCAAAGTGGAAATCTTTTGAGTGTCTTTACTGGAAACAAAAAAGTCTCGACATACCTTAACAACAGGCGAGGCAATGGCAGTATGTCGAAATACTCACTATAATGCATATGGTGCATTCTAGAAAAGTTTTCCGACTTCCGACCAGGAAAAGTGCACATTAATGCCACTCAAACAGGGAGGTCCAAGGTGGAAATTCGGACAAAAAATATCTACCCTGACTTGACTGAGTTGCTTCAAATTAATAAATTAAATAAACATTTAATTCTGATTGTATAACCCCAATTCCAATGAAGTTGGTACGTTGTGTTAAACATAAATAAAAACAAAATCCAATGATTTGCACATCATGTTCAGCCTATATTTCATTGAATACACTACAAAGACAAGATATTTCATGTTCAAACTGATAAACTTGATTGTTCTTAGCAAATAATCATGAACTTAGAATTTGATGGCTGCAACACGTTCCAAAAAAGCTGGCACAGGCTCATGTTTGCCGCTGTGTTACATCACCTTTTCTTTTTACAACATTCAATAAACGTTTGGGAACTGAGGACGCTCATTGTTGAATCTCTGTAGGTGGAATTCTTTCCCATTCTTGCTTGATGTACAGCTACAGCCATATATATATATATATATATATATATATATATATATAGCAGTCAGCCATCTTTGCAGTCAGCCATCTTTGTTGTCTACATTCGCCTGGAATGCTTTGAGGTCGGAACTGGTACAATACAACTGGGATAATTCCGATTTCCCACTTTTCTGGAATGCAGAAATACATGCGTTATTAGGAATCCCCCTCACAATCCTAGCAAGATACGCACTGCTCCTGTATTGCAGGAAGGCAGCCTATGCAGGTGGAATGAGATGACCATTGCAAATATGTATCACATTTGAACGAAATAAAAACAAAGACGTTTGTTAGGGTTAGGCTTAGGCTTAGGGCTAAGGTTGGGGTTAAGGCAGTTTAGAAAGGGGTAAAGTTAGGATTAGGGTGGTTCAGGGTTAGTGGGATTTATATTAACACTGCCATATTTTACCAAACAAACTTTTTCTAGTATTTGGAATGTAATATCGGCTCTACGGTGCCTCAGTAAACGTGAAATGTGAATTAAAATCGTCTATGCATTCCTAAGTTCCAGACGTTTTTCTGCCGAGAGGCCTGAAATCAGGTCATTCGAATCTCTCAAGCTTATCTATGGTACTAGTGAAGATCTCTGCCTTCCCTTTCCGCTCCCGAGCCAGCACTGTCAACATAACAAACACATGTGCTCTTACAAGTGGGTCTTCTACACCGAGGCAACCAATCAGAAGAAAGGGGGCGGCCTCAGCCAAAGATGGGAAAAGCGAAAAACTGGGTCAAACAGAAGTAGCTGTCAGAGGGGCCTTTTCTGGACACGTATGACAAAACCAAGGCGTTTTTTTTTTTTAAATGAACTTGACACTTTTATACCAAGTCCATATGAGAGAGGCACTCTATGGAAGTCTAAAAATTCAAGAAAGAAAGAAAGAAAGAAAGAAAGACAGACAGACAGACAGACAGACAGACAGACAGATAGACAGATAGATAGATAGATAGATAGATAGATAGATAGATAGATAGATAGACAGACAGACAGACAGACAGACAGACAGATAGACAGATAGATAGATAGTTCAGGGTGTACCCCGCCTCCTGCCCGAAGATAGCTGGGATAGGCTCCAGCACTCCCGCGACCCCAGTGAGGAGAAGCGGCTCAGAAAATGGATGGATGGATGTAAATGCTTCTTTTAAATAGCACACACTTTCCTGAGTGATCAGCCGGAAGTGTTCTGCTCTGATCTGTTTGTTTAACTAATCTATCATAAATATCGGTTACTCGCTTTGGCTCCACCCCAAATATCCCAACCATCACCTGTTAAGTCCTGCTGCAGGGATTCCAATTTTCATTATTTTCTGCGTCAGCTTTTTATATACACGCTGCTCGTTTTCTCAAGTATGAAAATAATTTACGTGTTAGTAAAGGTTGTGTGATTTGGCGCAATCCCGTGGATAGTGGGAACTCTCTTTGGACTGATGCTGACACATAGCAACAACTCATCAGCATCATTATCATCGTCAGCAGCATGTCAATACTCAGTCAAACACAGTTTCACTTCTGAGTCACACTGACACATAACACAACGAATCATCAGGAAGGATGTCATTAACACGTAGCAGGAAAACTCCAGCTAATGCTTCCACTTGAAAATCTCATTGAAAATGATTTCAAAAGCAGCTTACGCACAATAGTGACCACATTAGATTACTAATGAATTGCACATCTTTATTGCCTGTGAAATGATAAGTCAGGTACATACTGTCATAAGCCAAGCTGTTATTTTGTTGACACTTCTTGTTTTCATGTCTCTGATGTATCTTGAAGGTACAGAACATTTCATGGTATGGACAGAGTCCAAGAATTTGGAGTAGCTCAAGACTCCCAAAAACAAAATTCTCAACAAGCGTGATGTTTTTTTGAACATTTTAACAGGAGTTAGGAAATACTGTGTCAAGATTTGTTTTCTTGTGTTTTCATTCTTCTTAGGGCATGAGCAAAACAAATATTCACTTTTTTTTAAGTTATGTTTTTTTCAGGAAGTTACAGACATGTCTACTTCAGTGAACTTTAGATGCTTAAGTATTTAACATAAATCAGTGAAAAAATATTGTAGCATACCTTCACACATTTTAACATTGTAAGGGCCTATTGTTTTGTCCTAAATAAGAAAACAAACAGCTGTGACAACCATGCAGCTTTCCTCTATGTTAACTTCATGTTTCAAAACATCTCCAAAACCCAGATCAATTTGGTGATGCAGCATCGCGGCATCTGTTTGCATTTTTTGACTTGGATGAGACAGGAACAACCTGACTCCAGGAGGCACGTCGGTGACTGCCCTGCGCTTTACATGCGGTCGGGTCCCACTGGGTCTTCCTCTTCTGGTATGCCGGTATTTATCAGTGCATGGATTACAGACGTTTTGGAGTGGAGGAGATTATTTTTTCCCAATCCAGACATCAGGTAAAGGCACAAGGCACTTACAATGGTCACATCCCCAAAAAGAAACATAGCAGTCGGATTTACCACTAGTTGTTCTGTCGTCTGTGAGGATACATTGCCACACATTGGTCAACAAGAACCACCCTACCCAAGTGTTGATTGTAAAGGACCGCCGAGAAAGGTCTCTGGACCCTGACCTTCCTTGAGCCATCTGTTTGCTCAAATCTATTTACAGACATGGCATTTGCAATTATTCCGAGATGAAGGCCATCCTCACTGGACCAGTACATTTGTGCCGCAGGACATCGAATGACCATGTGGAGTCTGAGAAAAATCTGCATTACTTCCCTTGTCGCTGCGAGACGTTCTTTTACTTTCTGCAGAGCGTACAAGTCGGTCACTTACGCCATCTTATCAATGAGCTCACCAAGAAACAAATCAAGTGTTGCTCTTCCCTCAAAATTCATGTTCCAGTTTCCTAGAAAAGGAGTCAAATCTCCATCGAAATCATTGTATTGGACTTTCCGTAATTACGGATCTTTGCTGGCTTGAGTGTGGGTAGCCGGGCAGGTTACATGTGAGCATTTTCCACAGCTCCTTTATCATGCTGATCTCTCTCTGCATCTTGACTATTTGCACCTCCATCATCCTTAGCTCCTACATCCATCCATCCGTTTCCATCCTCACTAGGGGCACGGGGGTGCCGGAGCCTATCCCGGCTGACTCGGGGCGAGCGGCAAAGTACACCCTGAACTGGTTGCCAGCCAATCGCAGGGCACACAGAAACAAACAACCATTCGCACCGACGGGAAATTTAAACCCTTCATTTAACCTACCATGCATGTTTTTGGGATGTGGTAGGAAACCGGAGTATCCGCAGAAAACCCACACAGGCATGGGGAGAACATGCAGACTCCACACAGGTGAGGCCGGATTTGAACTCAGGTCCCCAGAACTGTGAGGCAGATGCGCTAACCAGTCGTCCACCGTGCAATAATGACGAAAAACAGTGGCACCCAGGGTCGGCGGTATTTTTGGCCATGACTGTATACAAAATACAATTGGGATTTCCAACATGATTTCTATGAACAGACATTCTACACAGACAATACAGTCATGGCTAAAAACATTTTAGCCATGACTGTATGTCTCAGTTGTTCTCGGTCACTCATCATCACTGGAGTTGAAGGGAATTTCCTGAAATATTCCAATATTCTTTGTTGCCATTGAGGTCTACAAAATAATGGCCAAGTAATTGTGTTACTAACATAAACTACAAATAATCTGCACAAATATCTTACATTTGTAATAACAAGGAAGGAAGTGGTACTTGTAGTTACAACAACTAACCACTAAATATATTTCAAAGGTCGGGAGCAGCAGAGAGGATTCATCCATCCATCCATTTTCTGAGCCGCTTATAATGTGTGAAGGTATGCTACAATATTTTTCAAAACATCAAAAAAAATTGTTCATAGTTTTATCATAAAGCAAAATTTAGCTCACTGATTTATGTTAAATACTTAGGGATCTAAAGTTCACTGAAGTAGACATGTCTGTAACTTCCTGAAAAAACATCCATCCATACATCCATCCATCCATTTTCTGAGCCGCTTCTCCTCACAAGGGTCGCGGGCGTGCTGGAGCCTATCCCAGCCGTCTTCGGGCAGGAGGCGGGGTACACCCTGAACTGGTTGCCATCCAATCGCAGGGCACATACAAACAAACAACCATTCGCTCTCACATTCACACCTCTGGGCAATTTAGAGTTGGCAATGAACCTACCATGCATGTTTTTGGGATGTGGGAGGAAAGCTGCGTGCCCGGAGCAAACCCACGCAGGCACGGGGAGAACATGCAAACTCCACACAGGCGGGTCCAGGGATTCAACCCCGGTCCTCAGAACTGTGAGGCGGACGCTCTAACCAGTCGGCCACCGTGCCGCCCAGAGAGCATTCTTACACCTAACCACGATGCAACAGAGAGTTTTCATTCTGCAACATTGTGACCAATCCACATGCCTTATCATGCTCCCAGTGAAGAAATGAAAGATGAGGGGTGAATTATTCCAGCCAGAGCTCTTGTTGTTAATTTTGGCTATTTTGTCAAAATGGTACCACTCGAACAAAAAAAGTGGTTTAACAACGATTTTTCTGGCGGTCTCTTTCCACAGATGTCAAAGAATAAGTGTTAGCTTGCCCTGTCTGTGCTGGCTGCAAGTGGCCTAACCCAGAAATCACAAATCTTTGGGCCACAGATCGCTCGGTGGGGCCATTTGGTACTCGGCCACACACAAAGCAAAAACCATTTCATGGAACATCAGGGTCTGAAAGAAGTTTTGCAGTGTTGTCTTGATATATGAGTTTAATCCATTTACTGACTACGCTCAAAACTCAAAACACCAGTATCTCAAATAATCTTTTACCATTGAAATGGATGGAAATGTCATTAATCTGTTCCAGCCCCCCCCCAAAAAAAACAAAAAACTAATGTTTTGGTTTTTGAAGAAGAAAATGAACACTCTATAATATTACAATTTTAAAAAAACATACGGTAATGACATAATCAAAGAATCAAACAGTCAACGCACAAACTGTGAACGTTAACGTTAGCACCCACGTTCGTGCCAACACAACTGGTGGACAGCACGTGTGAGAGTTGATTCTATCAATATTCCAGACCACCAATGTTAAGTGGTTATCTATTTATGTATTTATTATGCTGATTCTAATCCTTCAAGGGGGAATTCCAATTACACGCTGTTCTATATATATTTGTTGTTGTTGTTGTTGTTTGTTTTGTGTTTGTTTTTGTTTGTTTTGTTTGTTTTTTGTTGCTATATTGCTGCACTATACAGAGAAACAGATCGCATATATGCAAGCAAGGAGCGATGTCAGTGCTACACCTCTTAAGTTACGGGGTAGAGTCAGGAAACATACTAGCTACTCTTGGTCAATAGGACTCAAACGGTGAGTGTCTAGTTCCAATGCCGATGATGAGCTACTTCTGCTCCCATTCTCATTATTACAGGCAATGGAATCATCCGTTCGGCCACTTTCTCAACCGCTCGTCCTCGTTAGGGTCACGCGTGAGCTGGAGATTTCCCAGCTGACTTGGGGTGAGATGCGGCACACACCTTGGACTGGTCACCAGTCCCTCGTAGGGCACATATCAAACTTTCCCAATCACAAATGGAAAATTTAGACTCTTTAATTAAGACTTTAGAACATCATTGACTGAAGGCCGGCGTTTTGTTGGTAATAGTGCAAACTTTGCTGCCGCAAGACACACAGCGCATCAACGCACCTGCGTGTGACATTTGACAATTCATATTACAGTTCATGTTACAATACGTTCATCCTGTGTGGAAATCTTTTGACTTCAACTGTGAATGCTCAGAAACAAAGCATCACTTGGTGAAGGTTTCATCAATTGTATATTGACACAAATATCTTTAACAGAGTCAAACAATGTAAAGCAACGAAACGCTGGAATGGAAAAGTTACTCATTAACAATGTATGACTGTAAATTATGAAACCATGATGTTGTTACCGCTCTTGTTTTACAAGTAGTTTTACACATGCAATTACTACCAATGTTTGGTAAATATTCCACTAAATCTACTGAGAGATCAATTAAATGCAATATTTTGTCTCCCATAAGGTTGTAACTTCATGAAATATTACTGCCAAATAGTCTGTGTCTCTTTGTGAGACAGACACATTTTCTGAGCCCAAATATTATTGGATGTCATACAAAGTAGAAACCTTGCATACCGTGCGATTACTTCTATTTGAATGTTTCTTTTTGTTTTCCTTTTTACGTTGGCAGAAATTGTCTTGCTCCAGTTAACCTCTAAAGAAAGAGATTTTAAATAGTCAGTTTAGACCATTCGTTTAACATGTCACCATTCATGAGATAGCAAAACTATTTATGTTTCGACTTGAGCAAGGAAAGTTTCCATCAGCCCAAAGACAAACGTGGCGACACGTAACGACTGAGCATTAGACTTTATTTTTTTACATAAAGTGGCAATAAACGTTTAGAATTTCCAGCAGCAACACATGAATAATCCCATAATTTACATTTCAAAATTGGACTTTCAACCAGAGTTGATCTGTACACATGTAATGAAATCAAATACCACAAACCAAACACAGTAACGTAACAGAAAAGTGAATTCCATCAACATGTTGGTCGACGCAAGTCTTTTTCAGTGCATTTTTAAAATGATAAATTCAGAAATACAGTCAGAGTCTAATCGAAGGTATTCAACAAGTTGCTCAATAATGACACCACTGATTTTAGTGAAGTATTCATACACGTTCTCAACTCTGGTTGATTTAATTCTTCAAAAATAAAATTCCAATGATTAAAAAGCCCACTTTAACATAATCAAAATAAGTTCAACTTGAAGTGTTATGAGATGCAAAATAGTTAGAAAATAAATAATAGTTCAGCTGTTTAAAGTGTTTCAAAGTTGTGTAAATCCTGCTCAACTGTCTTTATAAATAATATTCATCACCATAGAAATGCAAACCATCCCATTTAACTTTCTTCATGGACAAGGAACCTCTTGTCTTCTATTAGTCGCCCATCACGTTCACTAGTGTTCGATGGGTATCTCTGGCTAAGTGTCGTTAAACCACCCCTTTGTTTCACGGGACGTTAACTGATCCCGAGCCACTTGCACCGAGCTGTTTTAACGACATCGAGCACAAGTGAAATTCCCACATTTGACAAACCATGAATTTGATTTATCTCCTTCGCTTGTTCTTCTGATATCCCCCCTCCTCAGCAGCTGGAGTCCTCGTTCCCAGCATTGCCGCCTCTACCTCCAGATTTGTTGGGAGAGCTGACGGCAATCTGGCAACCGTTGGTAACATGACTCATGACCTTCTGTTTGAGCTGAGAGACCTGCTCCCGCAGCATCGAAGCGGTGGAGGCCAAGTCTGAGTTCTGACTCTTCAGGATTTTCACTTTCTCCTCGAGGCGCGAGATTCGCTCCAGTTTACGCTTACGGCATTTGGATGCCGCGATCCGGTTGCGCAGCTTTTTGCGCTCAGCTTTGATTCTCTCTTGTGTCTCTAGGTCTATGGGGGAGAGGGAAGGTGGCGAAGTAGGGTCTCCAGGTAAATGGGGAACCTCAGGGACAGTTTGAGGGGCATCCAGACCTCTGGTGTGGTGTTGAGGGGCTCCACCGCCGTTATGGCCTGAGCTACCGCTGTATGTCATCTGTGCTCCAGAATACGCCATCTGTCCCTGGTTGTAGCTGCTCAGGTTGGTGTAGATGGGCATGTCGCTAGTGGACATCAAGTTCCTCTGGTAAGATGCCTGTAAGGAGACGCTGGAGGAGGACGATGGCGACATGTGACCTCCCACCAGCTGGTTCTGCTTGTGAAGGTCCGCGAGCGCTTTGACGAAGCCATCGGCAAAGCCTTCTTGCTCGTTGGTGGCCTGGTTTCGATACATGAACGGGTTGGTGGAGGTGGACAGAGGGCTGGTGGTGACCAATCCCTGGTTGGACTGTATAATCAGATGCTCCAGGTCAGGAGAAGCTAGCTTCAGCAGGTTCATGTCAGCCGAGGACGCCGATGATGTCATGAGGGAGCTGTTGTTGGCAAGTCCAAGGTTGTTGGGGTTCGTACCTCTTCCTCCGGCTAAACTACTACCGCTGCCAGGGAAATGATGGCTGCCTATTGACATGGCCTTCTTACACATTAACATCTTGTTTCCAGCGTAACGCTCGTATTCTGGAAACTGGCTGAAGCTGTGGATGGCGGGGGAGTCGTCATGGTAGAAAGGAGTCTCCATCTTGGCTGTCATTGATGAGGAATTCTCTTAGAGGTAATCTTCATAATCAGATTAACCTCAATATCATAAGAGATTGAAACGTTTCACTGACGTCAGTGGGTGGAGGATGAAGAACAAGACAGCAAGAAGAATAGAATCCCAGACTTGGCAGGAAAACAAGCTGGTCTAGAAGTGGAAATGAGACGGAGAAAAACAAAATTGATATGTTAACAAGGATATATTACAATTTCTCAACGTCAAAGGTCACTGATGTTGTAAGAGAGAACCTGACTCTCAAACTTTACTCGACTTCACTGCTATCCAAAATATTATGCAAATTATATTTTCCTCAGCTTTTCCTAAATAGGCAACACAAATGACAGTCAGCATAATTTTCAAGTTATCAACTGTTAGAACACAAGTGGAATGTTTTTGAACAAAGCTCCCAGTGATAACAGCATTAAAATAATAATAATAATAAAATCATTACACGCAAAAGAGTTTCAGGACACTTGATAGGTTTTAAAGAGCTGAAAATAGTCAGGTTGAATTTCAATTAGGAGCTCATTTACTGAAATCAAAAGCTATTTCAACCAAAAGCATCTTGACTGGTCAAGTTACATTTTGACAGAGGAACCCTTGTTTGATAGCAGCTTCACCATTGGTACATCAGTTGAATTTGCATGATGTCAGAATAGCCTCCTGAAGCTGCTGTTTGGATTGGAACTGCCTCCCACCCTCATAGATCGTTTCAGTAGCAAACGATCTTGCTTGAGGATGGTCCAAAGGCTCTCGAGAGGGTCAAGGTCAGGTTTCTTTCCTTTATGCACATTGCAGCCAATGATCCAGAGGTATTCTCGTGCATTAAGACGATTTTGTTATAGACAGCACGGGTCTGCTTTTTGACCGATGGAGGAAAGTGGCCGGTCAGAAACTTTGCATACTTTTCAGTGGTCATTTGCACACCTTCAGGGACCCTAAAGGAGACACAACCAGCTCTCTCTTCATCAATCTGGCCCAAAACATGCCATCGCTCTCCTTGCTAAAGTCACAGAGACTTGTAGGGACATCGTAGCCAACCACCAAATATCCGCTACTCCATCCGTCTGCACCGTCCAGGGTTGCACGGCGCTCATCGGTGAACAATCTCATGCTGAAAGGAATCCCTGAGCTTCATTGGCTGCTACGCGCCTTAAAGGAGAGACATTCATGGTGTGGCCCCAATCCACAATCTCAACCTTGTTGAGAACTTTTGGAACATCCTTAAGCAAAAGATCTAGGAAGGTGGGAGGCAGTTCACATGACAAATGACAGCTCTGGGATGCTGTTCTTACATCCTCCAAAGAAATTCAAGCAGAAATTCCCCAAATACTCCCAAGCTCAATGAACATTAGAATGATGCAGCTGCTGTCAAAAAAAGGGTTCTTAGGTTAAAACGGAACTTGACCTATTAAGCTGTTTTTGTTTAAACTACCTTATGATTTCAGTAAATATGGACTCCTAATGCTTCATGACCATTTTCAGCTCTTTAAAACCAATAAAAGGTCTTGAAACTCTGTTGTGCATTATAATTTGGAACAGTTGCGGGGCCAGGAAAAAAAAAAAGTCATGGCTGAAACAATTCATTTTAGAGTCCTAATAGAGACAACTGAGGTGGTCACTGCGATGTGCGGGAACAGAGAGACAATGACATGAGTTAAAACCTAACAGTTCATTCGAACTGCTCGAAGTGCGAGAGGACTTTGCATGTTTTCGCACAATTGTCAAAAAAAAAACAGTACCGGCATTACCAGATAACTAGCAACCCTTTACTGCTCAGTGACTGTGTTTTTTTTTTGTCAATGTCTTAATGTCTCCAAAGCGTTCTCTGTCCACTGACCGTCTGTTGTCGTACTCGAGCGGCTCCAACGACCGGAGACAAATTCCTTGTGTGTTTTTTGGACATACTTGGCAAATAAACCTGATTCTGATTCTGATTCTGAGTGAAGAATTTGTATTGAAGAAATATTCTGTTATCATTGAGAGGTTTGTTCAAAAACATTCCAATTATGCTCTAAAGGTTGATAACTTAAACATTATGTAGACTGTCATTTGCATTGACTATGCGGACTAGAACATTTTCCGCACCGCTTCTCCTCACTAAGGTCGCGGGTGTGCTGGAGCCTATCCCAGCTATCTTCGGGCGAGGGGCGGGGTAGACCCTGAACTGGTCGCCGGCCAATCGGAGGGCACATAGAAACAAACAACCATTCGCACTCACATTCACACCTACGGGCAATTCAGAGTCTTCAATCAACCTAGCACGCGTGTTTTTGGGATGCGGGAGGAAAGCGGAGTGCCCGGAGAAAACCCACGCAGGCACGGGGAGAACATGCAAACTCCACACAGGCGGGGCCGGGGACTGAACCTCGGTCCTCAGAACTGTGAGGCAGATGTGCTATCCAGTCGGCCACCATGCCGCCCTATTTAGGAACATCAAACATATAATTTGTGTAACAATTTGGAACGCAGCGTAAAGGTGTTTTGTGGTTGTTGAGGTCAAGTCTCTCTCTCATCCATTGTTGACAACAAACTAATGCAAGCACGTCTTTTATGGACTTTACTGAAAGAGAAAAGTGCTTTTGTAGTCAGAAGCACAACATGAACCAAAAAGTCAGTGGATGCCAATTCGGATCTGATGTTGTACCTGAAGGGGAGATCTTGTTTCACCGTTGCGGGGCCAGGAAAAAAAAAAGTCATGGCTGAAACAATTCATTTTAGAGTCCTAATAGAGACAACTGAGGTGATCACTGCGATGTGCGGGAACAGAGAGACAATGACATGAGTTAAAACCCAGCTACAGACTAGTAAGGAAGAGCAGTCTGACGGACCACCCTGTAGGCGAGTGCTAGTGACGCGATGAGGAGCCTGAGGAAAGAGACACGAGTGAATTGAGGTTGAAACAACCTTCCAAATTTATGAGCAGACAATTCTGCTGGTGGAGAACCTGCTTAAGCAAGTTGACCCTTTAATTGTGGGAGGAACACACAAGTTGGTGGTCAAGAGTTCACGGTTCCCCCGTGACCCTAATGAGGACACGCGGTATCCAAAACTGATGAGTGGATGCACCATGGCTGCATTGAACCAGCCCGCCACAATATTTCACAGAAAGGAACTTTTTTCGTGGCGCTTGCTAACGACCAAACTACCGAAATCAATCAACCAACACCTTCCTCTCATGCTCTCATGCATGCACAACATACAGTAGGCTCAACGTGGCTCGCTCGGTGTAAATTATTATGACTAACGGATCCATCCATCCATTTTTGTTGTTGTTGTTGTTGTTGTTGTTGAGCTGGAGCGTGGGCGAGACGCAGTGTGCTACGCCGCAGGGCGCATAGATAAACAACAATGCACGCAAATATTCAGACCTATGGATATTTTAGTGTTCAGTTAAGCTAGCACGCTTGTTGTTTTAGGATTGCGTGAGGAAGCCCAGAGAAAAGCAACACTATACGTACGAGGAAAACACGGCAAGTGCGCACAAAGGCCAGCGCTGACATTTGAACACTGAACCCCAGAACTGCGAGGCAGCCACCGTAACCATTATTGCACGATGCTGAAGTCACACAAAATCTCTCGACTGTGATCAAGCTTTTGCCCTGGCTACTACTGTTAGTCCTTTTTGCCATTTGCCACTATATCTCACTTTAAACCACTAAAAGCCTTGCCTGCGACGAGTCAAACCTATTTAAAGACTAACAGCACATTGTTTTATATGGTTTTATTTAAAAAAAAAATATATATATATATATATATATATATATATATATATATATAAATAATGTTATTTTTACAAGGGGGCAATTCTCTTTTCATAATTATTCATGATAAAAGCATGATAAAATGGGGAAAAAGAAGCAATAAGAAAACTTTGTTGACACTTCCAAATGTATTTTGTCATGAGAAATGAACCACAATAATCACCCTAATCTTGGTTTAAACTGACAGTATTAAGTAACTTTTGGGTGCATCACTATCAGAAGAGCAGCTCATCATTGTTATTCTCATATCACCACGTGACAAGCAAACAAGTTGAACATGAGCACCTATAGTACACAGATGTTCAATAGTTTGGAGGGAAAACTTATATTTAACGTACTGTACTGTATATGATTGGAAATCATCTCGCTCATATGTCAATGTGACAGGAGGCAAAGAGACATGCAACTACGCGTGCCATCATCATCATCATCATCATCCTCCTCATCATCCAAGTCTGAGTCTCAAATAAAAATGAACAATGGCGGTGAAATAATCACATTTCCATCTGTCATATTTCGAGTCATGCCGGCAATCGTCAAATTTGATCGACTGCTTAACTTAAAGAAGCCGCGGCTTTTCGAGCTCCGAGCGTGACCGAACATCCTCGCCAGGACAAACCGACGATGGGGGGGGGGGGGGAAGAAAAAAAAAAAAAGAAAAAAGATCCCATGCAAAACAGCCGGTGGGATTGCGAATATGGGCGATAAAAATCGTAAATACTCACACGGAGGAAGGCAGCGAGATGTCGAAGCATCTGAGAGCAGACACAGTGAGTCAGTCGGCGCACGCGTGCGTGCGCGGCGCGCACGCGAACGAACGCTCTTCTGGTCTCCGACCATGAAGTGACGCACGCGGTGACGTTTCTGTTATTCTTCTTTTCTATCGAAGTCAATGACTTTTGGATCGAATTTGGAATTCATTGGAGCACCGAGAAAAACACTCCAAATTGCACACACTCATGATGCATTATGCACACTCATTATTTTCGTTACGTCTGCGAGTGCATAGAACAATCCGACCAGCTAATAGTAAAAGAAAAACACAAAAGCATAAGAAAAAGATGTGCGCGTGGGTGCGTAGATGAGAGAGAGAGAGAGAGAGAGCTCCAGTCATAAGAATACACCTTCTTGCACTTACAGCATTACATCGTGCAATATTGAACCCATGGAAATCACTCATTCATATTATTTTATACTCAACTCAGTTTCATGCAGTGCTGTAAATCTCTCCAAATTTAATTAATCTTGGACATTTAATATATATGTATAAGCATGATCACCTTTGTAAGTAAACTCTTGTATCAGATTTGATCATTTCAAGTGTCATTTTGGGGCCAATGAAGCGCAAACCCAGGTTACAGGCCTTCTGGCGCCCCCCAGTGGCGATCGTCTTCATTTACAGTCCAATAATATCTTCAGTCATAGGGAGTGATTTCAGGTCGCTGTCATGTTTATTCGACAGGAAAATGTCGAATACATTTGGCGCACCGGAGAGAAGAGTTCAAATGGGTCGACACAGCACGGACATTGTCGCCCAAATAACATCAAACACATTCAATTGTTTGCAATCCTGACCTATTTTCAGCCCTTTTTCTTTCTTTTTTAAACCTGTCCTGTTCCACTGCATGGCCTTGCAGAATGCTGGATCTGTATGCCTTTTGTGCTGGGACAGTTTTGCTGTGCAACTGGGGGGGAGGGGTGGGGGGCTTATTTGAACAACTCCCTCTGCTTATTGTTTTATTTTGGAATTGTTCTGATGTTGAACTGAAAATGCAGCCAGACAGAAAAGAGTTTTAAGGGACAGAACGGACAAGGGGAATCGGGGCGCGAACCACAGCAGAACGATAGCGAGGCAGTCTAGATCACAGTGTCGAACTCAAGGCCCGGGGGAACAGATGCGGCCCGCCACATCATTTTATGTGGCCCGCACAGTTCGCCTCCGTGATTTTTGCTCAAATCTGTACCCAAATTCCAAACTGTCACAATAATAAACAATAACGTGGAGATATTGCATTTGTCTGTTACCAAACCCTTCTTCTACAGTAACTTAAACAATACTCCAACAAACTATTATCCTTGTCTTCTGATTTCAAAACTAGTTATCCCTCAATTTGTTGTGTAACGGTAATAATATGATTTGGTGATTAAACATCTCACTGTTCTAACGGCCCTCTGAGCGAAATCACGACGACAATGCGGCCCGAGACAAAAATGAGTTTGAGATATTTGACTACAAGTAACGTCAGCGCTTATCGTCAACCACGTTTAAGTAATCTAGAAACAAATCACTGAACTCACTTTACAGGGTCTTTGAGGCTGTTTTGCAATACGCAACACACGTTCTCTCACGGACCACTCTACCATCAGTCCGTACGCGATGGTCAGATGCAAATCCACGGTCCCATCCATGGTCCCATCGCTTATCAGAGTTCAGGGCTGGAGCCAATCCCAGCTGACTGCAAGGAGCGGGGGGGTGGACCCTGGAGTGTTGGTCAGGCAATCACAGGAGACAGATACTAGATAGACAAGCAGTCACACTCAACTCGAAAATAGGCGTGCAATTATTATTTCAATGATTGAAGGAAAACAGAGTAGCCCACTGAAAACTCAGACGAGGCATGCAGAGAACATGCGGACTCAACACAGAGAAATCCACACGAAGTAGGCTACCTGCTGTGCTACATTTCAATGACAATTTCCGGCGTCCCCTGGAGGTCAAACGAGTCATTACGATGGCTGCCCACATCACATTTCAGATAGAAATATTTGCTGGGAGCGGCCCTGCCAGCGGAAGAGCGACGACTTTTGTTTTCGCTGTATCTCAATCCGGTCTAATCTATCATGGCGCGAGGTCGTCACCACTCAGATTGGTGCTTTCTAGGAAGTGGCTTCATGAAGCCATCCAATCTCCATTTACACCCTGAAAACTCGTTTTAAATAATAATACAATTCCTACGATTGGCATAAAAATGAGAAGAGGCAAAAACGTGGCTACACACAGGCGGCTAACAATTTCTCATGGGGAAAATCATATCCAAACATAAATATGTCATTGGCTGCTGCCAAAGAGAGAAGTGAAGTGTCCTGGAACCAGGAGGTGATTGTCCTTAATGTCTTTTGTTGTCCTGTATCTAACTTAGAACAGAAATGACCTCAAGGTCAAGACAGCCAACGAGTTCATTTTTGAACAGTAAAACCGAACTTTGAACTAGTTCGCGCGGAAACATCATGAATGCATGATGTGACTGCGGGTCTTTGAAGGTTGCCCCGTAAGAAGAGACTTCAGTTCAATGTTATTTCGACGACAGAGCGCCAAATCACAACAGACGTCGTCTCGGGGAACTTTACGCACGGAGCGGGCGGAGACCCCCGCAGCTTGCGGTGATCCGTACACGTTCGGCACGTGTTACAATAGCGTGGCATCGTAGTCATCATAGAGGCCAAGCACGAGGCCTGTCTCCCAACGTTAAATATCGAGCCTTTGCAGTGTATTCCATTGAATATAGGTTGGAACGGATGAGCAGATCATTGTATTCTGTTTTTGATTCACACAACGTCCCAACTTCATCGGAATTGGGGTTTGTGTGTTGTTGTTGTTTTGTTGTTTTCTTCTGTGCAAACCGCATCGAGTACATTCAAGTGAGGAAAGGAAACTGAAAATGGGGTTCTTTCGAAGTTTTTGGTTTTGTTTTGTGTGTGTTTGTTTTTTTACCCTGTTGCTGCCTTAGTTCTAATTAGTCTTTGCGTTTGCCATATTCTCATTTGTTTATAATTCAGTATTTTTATATGTGTTTTTCATCACAATATGTCTGTGTGTGTTGGGGGCTAGTGTTCAGGGAGCTACGTTGAATTGCTCTCCTGCGGTTGTTTGCTTTGGGGTCCAACTTTCAGCATTTTGTATTCATTGGTACTTGCTTATATTGTGTTTTTCTTGACTGTTGGTTCCCTTGTCTATGTCCATTTATAATTATGGTATGTAGCTCTTTAGTGTACCCTGCAATTGGCTGGCGACCAATTTAGGGAGTTGCTTGAAGTAAGCTGGGATACAGGCTCCAGCTCATCCGCGGTATCAAAAATGGATGAATGGATTTCTTGTGTTCTTTATTATCTCAGACGGGGTCATTATTATTATGTTGTTGATCTTTATTATTATTATCCATGCATTTTCCGTACCGCTTATTAACGCTCATCAAACCTTTAAAGTCATCGCTGTCATCGCTATCACTGTCATGTTAGTCGTGTTATTTTTATAGGTTTTGAATGGATGAAAATGTTGGTCGTTGCCCTTCACAATTTCTAATATGAACAAAGTACAAAGGCTGGCTGAATTCATCTTCACGGTATTCAAACGGAAACTTGTTACAAGGCTTTCAGTGGGTGCAAATGGATGGATGGATGGATGGATGTTTGCTTACCAAAGATGAGTAGGAACACGCTACATTTACTCAAGTAACATATTGGATAAACTGTACTTGTTGGAGTAGTTTTAATGCTTTTTACTTTTACTTGAGTATTACTTTAAGAAGAAACGGTACTTTTACTCCATTACAATGATCGACATGCCGCTCGCTACTTTCATTTATCAATAACTGTGTCTATTTTCAGACTTTTGTTTTCGACTTCCGCATGGGGCGCTGTTGCTCCAATCCACCGCGATTACCACAGTGACGTTTGACTCAAGTTGGCCAATCAAACGACACAAGAAAGTCACAGGTCCGCACACAAAGTCTTCTGTTGGGCTTCGCGGGCCAATCAAAGTGAGTCGTGACAGCCGCGCACGACTTGTGTTTACATTACACACTACGAAAAACAACAGCTTTAACATGCAGCGTAGTTTTGTCACAGCCCAAACTTGGACATTTTAGCCCACTTCCAACTTGATAAATCACCTGGCTGTAAGTTGCAGATGTTTTTAGCTTTGCCTATGGCAGCGTTAGCCCTATTTGATGGTCACAAGTAACTGTAAAACATGCATCTTCTGGGGTACTGTACGTTCTGTTCTGTTCTGTTCTCTCTCTCTCTCTCTCTCTCTCTCTCTCTCTTTCACACGCACACTTTATCAATGTCTGCTCCGCAAACAGCTTCTTCATTCATTCATTTAGTGGATAAAGCAAATAATGTTTCTGTCAGACCCCATGAAAGTGTTTTTTTTTTCACTTCAAAATTGAAATGGTTTTGATGTGGGTGGACTCCCATTGAATATGACTTTGAATGTGATCTGTTACTCCTGAACACAGACACATGCCAGTTATAAGAGGGAGTGCATCCTTGTGCAACCAGATTTATTTGTATTTGTTTTCTTGAAACTTTATTTCACCAGGTAAAAGACCAGTTAAAACGGAACAGCTCTTTTGCAATAGTGACCTGGAGAAAGAAGGCAGCGAGTTCAACGTCAAGTCCGAGTCAATCACATGCAAGTTTATTTCCATTGTATAGTTTCACCTCCCCTCTAAAAAGATACAAAAATAAATCAGTTGAGTTGTACAAATTCTCGGTCACACTAATGCTGGAAAAAGTTTGAAAATGATTTATCTTGGTCAAAATTCTGGCATTTGAAAAGGGGTCTGTACACTTTTTATATTCACCGCAGCCTTGTTCCTGTTTTTGTAATCTGCCCGGTGAGCCGACTGTATCAGAATCAGAATCGGAATCGGAATCATCTTTATTTGCCAAGTATGTCCAAAAAACACACAAGGAATTTGTGTCCGGTAGTTGGAGCCGCTCAAGTACGACGGCAGATTGACAGAGAACACTTTGGAGACAGGAAGACATTGACAAAAAACACTGAGCAATACAGGGTTGCTGGTTATCTGGTTGCGATTGGCTGGCGACCGGTTCAGGGCGGACCACGCCTCCTGCCCGACGACAGCTGGGATAGGCTCCGGCACGCCAGCGACCCTCGTGAGGAGAAGCGGCTCAGAAAATGGATGGATGGATGGATAGTTGTCTGGTAATGCTGGTACATGTTTATTTTATTTTTTTGCGCTGTTTTTGTGCTGTTTAACAAGTAGAAACAATATAACACCGTTTCTTGGAGCTGAATTTGCCTTAATTTGTTATTTTACAAAGATTGTATTTATTATGTGTTGTATTTATTATGTATGTAGATTAAGTGATATTGCTCAGTAATATATAAATCTGCACTTTCGCGTGATTTAGTTATTTTTATTTTTGGATTTAAAAACAATAAATCAGAAGTTACTAGTTACTCAGTACCTAAGTAGTTTTTCAACTGAGTCATTTATTATTCCTACTTCAATAATTATTTGGAGGACTACTTTTTACTTTAACTTTAATCAGTTATTTCTAAAGTAACAGTACTCTTACTTGAGTACAATATTTGGCTCGTCCACTCTCCACTCGTGATATGAAATGATCATACCGTTTCATGTCTAGACCAATATCGATTTACAGTTCGTCAAAGCAGTGGGCTCGAGCATTCAGCACATTCATTTTGGATGACTCCGCTGCCTTGCTCACAGGCAGCTGCCATCTTGTGTTTTTCTTGTTGTCATGCACTTTTTGATTGACGTGTTTCATTGATTTTATATTTCTCACCTGGCAGGCTGGAGTCCTCGTGTTTGGCATTGCATCCCCCTCGCACTAAATTTAGAGCTGCGGCTCAGAATCGACTCACTTACAATGTAAAAATAGCAAGGAGGGAGACTTGCTATCCACACAGCTAATACACGGCGCATGCTGAGTCTGGGCTTGTTTAAGCTGACAGCTAAACGGACCAAGACAGACAGACTAAAGGCAATTGTGGTAGAGACGATATATTGGACTGGGATATATACTTTTATTTCACCTTTATTTATATTTATTTATAGCAAGGGTTGTGTAAAAACACTCAAAGGGAAACCAACTGACTGAACAAAAAGACATCAGGTAAGTTATGAGGTTTTTTTCTGCAGTTTTCTTTTAAAGTTTGTATTTTGTACAGGTGGTTAGCACATCCGCCTCACAGTTCTGAGGACCGCAGTTCAAATCTGGCCTCGTCTGTGTGGAGTTTGCATGTTCTCCCCGTGCCTGCGTGGGTTTTCTCCAGGTACTCCGGTATCCTCACACATCCCAAAAACATGCGTGGTACATTCATTGAGGACTCTAAATTGCACATAGGTGTGAATGTGAGTGTGAACGGTTGTTTGTTTATATGTGCCCTGTGACTGGCTGGCGACCAGTTCAGGGTGAAGAAAAAACCATGGCTAACGGGCATGATAAACTAATCTCATTTGTTTATAAATTACGTATTCTACTTACAGCAGTCCAGATGACAAACCTGTCTTTATTTGGCTGTAATTAAAATTAAAAAATATACAAATTTCACCGAACAACATGCAGAGGGGATATAGTGATCCAGTATAACTACACACAAGTTTGTGTTAAACCGCAATAGTATAAGCATTAAATACATAAAAATCTAGTTTATCTTTGTGGGGACCGCCACAGTTGTGTGATGTCAGATTTCTCCATGTTGGTGAAGCTGGGCTACATCAGTGTGCAGAAGATCCGAAATTTCTAATTTAACTGTTTTATGGAACTTGGCTTACGAAAGATGAAACCCCAAATGGTTTTCACAGATCCTATCTTTGCCACTTTCAAGAATTAAAGAGACGAAGGGAAAGACTGGGATACAAACAAATGTCTGAACCTCTTTTAACGTGTGAATGCATCAACTCAGCCAACTGAGATAACTGTAATTGCATTTTCAGTGGTTTCATTGGGGTGACTTCAGAGCAACGGGGCTGCTAGTGGAGATCTAAGCTCATTCCCTAATTTTAGATAATAGTTATTGCATTAGGTCAGCTTCTCTTATCACCGGAGACACTCTTGAGCCCGGCTGACAGACAAGGATTATAGGCTCTGGTCTTCAATTTACACATCAGTAACAAGTTTCAATATTCTCACATATATTCTTCAAATTTCTTATCAGCTGGTTATCCTGGTTTCAGTTCATTCGTGTCTTTCAAAAACAAACAAGTTAGGTTTGAAATATATTCAAGTGAACATGTATGTCACTTAGTTGTCAAGTATTTCCCAACATTTTCTTGATGCGTTAAAGTTTATTAGAGGGTTCAGAGAGACTTGAATGACTCGTCTTGCTTCATTGTGTACATGTAACACACACTTGTTCCTATAACAATGTGAGCAAAACGTATTGCATCAAAAACTGCTATTAAAAGCTAAAATATACTGCAATGTCGCTTGTGTAGATGTTGGTCTCTTTTTATTGAAAATGTAAACATTTAAACATAATAGGTACATAAGTATTCACACCCTTGGCTTAATATTTTGTTGAAGCACCTTTGGCAGCAATCACAGCCTCAAGTCTTTTTGGGTATGTATCTACGAGCTTGGGATACCTGTTTTGAGGCATTTTCTCCCATTCTTCTCTGTAGATCCTCATAAGGTCAGTCAGGTTGGATGGGCAGCGTCGGTGGACAGCCATGTTTAGGTCTTTCCAGAGATGTTCGAATGGATTTAAGTCAGGGCTCTGTCTGGGCCACTCAAGGACATTCACAAGCATGCTTCTGAAGCCACACCTTTGTTATCTTGGCTGTAACACGCAGCACTTGGGTCATTGTGGTGTTGGAAGGTGAATCGACGCCCTAGTCTGAGTTCCAGAACACTCTGGAGCAAGTTCTCTTGAAGAATTTCTCTATGTTTGGCAGCTGTCATTTTACCCTCTTAAGTGGACTAGTCGCACAGTTCCTGCAGCAGAAACGCAGCTCCACAGTATGATGGTGCCATCACCATATTTCACAGTAGGGATGGTGAGAGCCAGGTGATGAGCAGTGCCTCTTCTTCTCTAGATATGACGCTTGCAATTCAGGCCAAAACGTTATAGTTTGGTTTCATCAGACCAGAGAATTTTGTTTCTTTAGGTCTGAAAATCCTGGAGGTGGGGCTCGAATGCGAGCACCTGGTGGCCGGGCACAGCCCGAAAGGGTAACGTGGGTCTCCCTTCCCATGGGCTCACCGTCTGTGGGAGGGGCCATAGGGGTCGGGTGCAGTGCGAGCTGGTCAGAACCCGAGTGGTGTTCCGTTATTGGACTTCTGTGCTCACCACGGATTGTCCATAACAAACACCATGTTCGAGCATATGGTTGTCCACACGTGCACTTCGTACCAGGACACCCTAGGTCGCCGTTCAATGATCGACTTTGTGGTCATGTCGTGGGACTTGCGGCCGCACGTCTTGGACACTCGGAGACACAGGGGCGGAGCTGTCCACTGATAACCACCTGGTGGTAAGTTGGCTCCAATGGTGAGGGAAGATGCCGGTTGTTCACCTCTCTGACCAAGGCCCTTCTTCCCCGGTTACTCAGCTTGGTCGGACGGCCAAATCTAGGAAGGGTCCTGGTGGTTCCAAACTTCTTTCATTTCGAAATAATCGATACCACAGTGCTTTTTGGGACCTTCAATGCTGCTGAAATTCTTTTTTATCCTCCCCCAGATTTGTGCCTTGACACAATCCGGTCTTTGAGGTCTGCAGACAATTCCTTTGACTTCCTTGCTTGGTTTCTGCTCTGATATGCACTGTCAACTATGAGACCTTATATAGACAGATGTGTGCCATTTCAAATGATGTTCAATCAATTGAATTTACCACAAGCGGACTCCATTCAAGTTGTAGAAGCATCTCAGGGATGATCAGTGGAAAACAGATGCGCCTGACAGGCAGAGGGTGTGGACACTTATGTACCTAATATGTTTGAATGTTTAGATTTTTTTTAATGACATAAATGTCTGAAAATATGTTTTTACTTAGTCATTATTGGATATTTTATGTAGATTTTTATTAAAGAAAACTATACTCAAATCAGCTTGAGAATAAGTCTGTAACATAGCAAAATGTGGAAAACTTGAAGGGGTGTGAATACTTTGCTGTATCATAGCATTATCATTATATCAATTGAATGTCACTAAATAGTGCTTATAAAGGTTATAACGCAATGCTCAAGGTGTTTTCTTCTTGTTTGTTGATTTCAGTTGCTTGTGACAACCGTGCGTGTGCATAGATGGGATCTCATGTCACAGTTTGCCCAGTCATACATCAATGTGCAATTCATGGGAACTCAACCAAATACTTGACCCTGACACTTAATAAGAGACCATGTGGTAATACACTATCACTGGTAATACTATTAAAGAAGGACGCAGGATTCTAGTATATGCGCTTTCATGTACAGTAGCTGTATTCCACGTTTTAGCCTAACACAGTATTCAATGACAGTGTCGGACATTTGAGAGATTGCACTTCATGAGAAAATGGGGTATTTGGTTACCTCTTTTTGCTAGAGAGTCAAAATAGGATAGGAACAGCTCTATGACACACACCGCTGCAAACCATGGTTGGTATAAACAAAGCAAAACATGACTGCTGTTAGATTTGTGATTGGATGAGTGAGGTGGGGTCTGGGGAGCATTTGGAATGTGTGTACGCATTCGAGGCAGAAGGTTGAGCAGACAACTGATGTTTTTTTGACGTGGTTACGGCCGACAGTCACCGTTCACTGTCTCAATTAAAGAAGGTGTTGCTAGACCAACACATATCCACTTTTTATCATCTGAGAAGATGGTACAAAACAATAAATATCATAATGTACATACTGTAGATCAGTGGTGTCAAACGTATGACCTGCGGGTCAAAACCAGCCCGTCGGGGTGTCCAATCCAGCCTGTGGGGACAGAGAACAACAACCATTTTTCCCAAGAAACATTTACATTTACAAGGCAGGGGGACAACTGCCCTCTCTTTCTGAAAAGTTCCCACTTTAGTTAGTACAGTGTGATGAGTCAGTTGAGGTTGGCAAGATTTCCAGATGGATGTGGAAATGTATGGGAATTTAAAATAATTTCTACAGTGGATCTTAACTTGTTTTACAAAAGGTACATATAATATATAGAGCCGCTGTGACGTGAAAGTTGCACGTGGAAATGAAAACACTGACTCATAATATTATTGAAATTGAACTCATTTTTATTAAGAAATTTAAGATTGCTCATGTGACTTGCAACATGCAATAAATAACAATCAATAAATGTGAATGTTTTCTAAATTTACTTTGAATTATTGGCACCACGACAATGGGGGAAAATGGGAAGTGTCATTATTTATAGCTTATTAGGGCACAAATATACTGGTCCGGCCCACTTGAAATTAAACATGGGTGAATTTGGGTCCTGAACGAAAACGAGTGTGGCACCGCTGCTCTATGCAGTATTTTGCCAAAATTACAGAAAACCGAGAAGATGTGAGTTTTACTGCGAATATTGCAGGATCGGTTCCTCCGCCCCAAAAATTCAATTCTCGGAGAATTTGCGGGGGTCCATTGTACAACCCCAATTCCAATGAACTTGGGACTTTGTGTTAAACATGAATAAAAAGAGAATACAATGATTTGCAAATCATATTCGACCTATCTTTAATTAAATACACGACAAAGACAAGATATTTAATGTTCAAACTGGTAAACTTTATTGTTTTTAGCAAATAATCATTAACTTAGAATTTGATGGCTGCAACACGTTCCAAAAAACCTGGGACAAGGTCATGTTTACCACGGTGTTACATCACCTTTTCTTTGAACAACATTCAAGAAACGTTTGGGAACTGAGGACACTCATTGTTGAAGCTTTGTAGGTGGAATTCTTTCCCATTCTTGCTTGATGTACAGCTTCAGCCGTTCAACGGTCCGGGGTCTCCGTTGTCGTATTTTACGCTTCATAATGCGCCACACATTTCCAATAGGAGACCGGTCTGGACTGCAGGCAGGTCAGTCTAGTACCCGCACTCTTTTACTACGAAGCCACGCTGTTGTAACACGTGCAGAATGTGGTTTGGCATGGTCTTGCTGAAATAAGCAGGGGCGTCCATGAAAAAGATGTTGCTTGAATGGCAGCATATGTTTCCCCAAAACCTGTATGTTCCTTTCAGCATTAATGATGCCTTCACAGATGTGTAAGTTACCCGTGCCACTGGCACTAACACAGCCCCGTACCATCACAGATGCTGGTTTTTGAACTTTGCGTCCATAACAGTCCGGATGGTTCTTTTCATCTTTGGCCCGAAAGACACGATGTCCACAATTTCCAAAACCAATTTGAAATGCGGGCTCGTCGGACCACAGAACACTTTTCCACTTTGCATCAGTCCATCTTAGATGAGCTCGGGCCCAGAGAATCCGGCGGCGTTTCTGGGTGTTGTTGATAAATGGCTTTTGCTTTACATAGTAGAGTTTCAAGATGCACTTACAGATGTAGCGCCGAACTGTATTTACTGACATTGGTTTTCTGAAGTGTTCCTGAGCCCATGCGGTGATATACTTCACACATTGATGTCAGTTTTTGATGCAGTGCCGCCTGAGGGATTGAAGGTCACGGACATTCAATGTTGGTTTTGGGCCTTGCCGCTTCCATGCAGTGATTTCTCCAGATTCTCGGAACCTTTTGATGATATTATGGACCGTAGATGATGAAATCCCTAAATTCCTTGCAATTGTACCTTGAGGAACATTCTCCTTAAACTATTCGACAATTTTCTCACGCACAAAGAGGTGAACCTCGCCCCATCTTTGCTTGTGAAAGACTGAGCAATTCAGGCAAGGTCCTTTTCTAGCAATCATGGCACCCACCTGTTCCCAATGAGCCTGTTCTCTTGTGGGATGTTCCAAACACGTGTTTGATGAGCATTCCTCAACATTCTCACTCTTTTTTGCCACCGCATTCCTCAACTTTCTCACTCTTTTTTGCCACCTGTCCCAGCTTTTTTGGAACGTGTTGCAGCCATAAAATTCTAAGTTAAGGAGTATTTGCTAAAACAATCATGTTTATCAGTTTGAGCATTAAATATCTTGTCTTTGTAGTGTATTCAATTCAATATAGGTTGAACATGATTTGCAAATAATTGTATTCTGTTTTTATTTGTGTTTAACACAACGTCCCGACTTCATTGGAATTGGGGTTGTAGTATTCTTACTCCAAGAAAGTTGAAATTGGTTCAATATCGCATAATTTACTAAAAATGAAGAATTTGCATTTGATCTAA
Source organism: Phycodurus eques (assembly GCF_024500275.1). NCBI lineage: Eukaryota > Metazoa > Chordata > Actinopteri > Syngnathiformes > Syngnathidae > Phycodurus > Phycodurus eques. The sequence goes on from NC_084539.1 coordinate 3,095,861, forward strand.
ACTTTGACAATAACTATCTCAGCTCTCTATCAGCTAATTATGTTCTGTGTCATATCCTGTAAAATTAAAAGGATTGTTGGTCACGCATAAAATGGCATACAATTTCAAGTGACCCATACAGGTAAAAGAAATGTGACAACCACATTGGGCTTTAATGGTTTGATGCACCTTTATATATTGTACCGTATTTAGACCATATTTAGTATCTATAATTTTGCTGTAATTTTGATTTATGTAACATGGGTGTTTATTATTATTATTATTATTATTACTATTATTATTATTATGGGCGGTACGGTGGTCGACTGGTTAGAGCGTCTGCCTCACAGTTCTCAGGACCGGGGTTCAAACCCGGCCCTGCTTGTGTGGAGTTTGCATGTTCTCCCCGTGCCTGCGTGGGTTTTCTCTGGGCACTCCGGTTTCCTCCCACATCCCAAAAAAAACATGCGTGGTAGGTTAATTGACAACTCTAAATTGCTCGTAGGTGTGAATGTGAGTGCGAATGGTTGTTTGTTTCTATGTGCCCAGCGATTGGCTGGCAACCAATTCAGGGTGTACCCCGCCTCCTGCCCGATGACAGCTGGGATAGGCTCCAGAACGCCTGCGACCCTAGTGAGGAGAAGCGGCTCAGAAAATGGATGGATGGATGGATGGATGGATATTTACGTACTGGATGGCTTTGATGATGATGACCTTTCATTAAAAATAGTCATAATCAAGCATAAATGGGATTTGTTTTTGGAAACAGGATGTTGTCAAAGAAAGGCGAGCAGAGGACTTTCAGCAATGGGCGGCTACGAGATCAGTGGGAGAAGAGAGCGCAGACAATAGCAGACCAGTGCAAGCAGGAGGCGGCATTGAAGGAGAAAAGTTCCCTCAAATTGTGAGCATGTCATGAACAATTTTAATCACTCACACACTTAACCTACTTGTAACTTTAATGTAATAAGTACCCTGCTCCAGTGTGTTCCACTAACATATATATGTGTACGTGTTCACTGTGATGGGTAAAATGCAGAGAACAAATTTCGTGTGCATGCATGCATGTTCATGACAATAAAAGGTGATTCTTCTTCTTCTTCTTCTTCTTCTTCATTCTTCTTCTACTTTCACACTTATGAAAATAGTCATGCTATTGTCAAAGGTCAAATGGCACCATAGTCAGGCAAAGGAATCTAGAGTCTAGATTTAGCATGTTGAGGAAAGGTGATCAGCAAACTACGCATATGTGTAATTGATTTTTTCATTCTGCTGATATTTTTTCAAACGCAATATATTCTATGATGAGATTTAGCCACTGATTGATGTTAATAGCTTGTTTGCTTTTCCTGTTTAATTGAATCAGAATCGTCTTTATTTGTCAAGTATGTCGAAAAAACACAAGGAATTTGTCTCCGGTAGTCGGAGCCGCTCAAGTACGACAACAGACAGTCAATTGACAGAGAACACTTTGAGACACAGAGACATTGACAAAAAAACAGTCACTGAGCAATAAAGGGTTAATAGTTATCTGGTAATGCCGGTACATTTTATTTGTTATTTTTTGACAATTGTGCAAAAGATGCAGAGTCCATTAGCACTTAGAGCAGTTCGAATGACTAATATTGCAATAGTCCGGTGTATGACCATTGTGCAAAGGGCGCCGAGACTTCAAGGAGTGGATGCGGTTTAAAGTGACGAGTAGCGCGATCATCTGGGACAATGTCGATTGTGCAAATGTTGCAGATACTCCTCAGTCAGTGTGCAAATGGAGCAGATGCTACTCTGGCATGAGTGGCCAGTATTGGTCAACAACAGATATGCAAATAGTGCAGCGTGTTGAGACTACTACAGTGAGTGCACGAGTAATATATAATTGGCCCCACAGAAATGATTCCCAACCAGTGTGCCGTGGCACAATAGGGTGCCGTGAGCGCTTGTCACATGGGAAATTATAAATTTTACTTAATTGCTCAAAAAATATTTATTTACAAGAAATAATGTATCTGGCGGCACAGTGGCCGACTGGTTAGAGCGTCAGCCTCACAGTTCTGGGCACCCGGGTTCAATCCCCGGGCCCCGCCTGTGTGGAGTTTGCATGTTCTCCCCGTGCCTGCGTGGGTTTTCTCCGGGCACTCCGATTTCCTCCCACATCCCAAAAACATGCATGGTAGGTTGATTGAAGACTCTAAATGGCCCGTAGGCATGACTGTGTTTGTTTCTATGTGCCCTGCGATTGGCTGGCAACCAGTTCAGGGTGTACCCCGCCTCCTGCCCGATGACAGCTGGGATAGGCTCCAGCACGCCCGCGACCCAAGTGAGGAGAAGCGGCTCAGAAAATGGATGGATGGATGAAATAATGTATCTTTGTTCATCTATTCATGCCAGTGGGGCATAGTCACAGAGAGAACAAATAAATGCTCTTCTATTAGATGGCGGGAAGTACATAGTGATTAATGCATCCACTTTGTGACATTTTTGTTTGTTGGTGTGCCTTGGGCGGCGCGGTGGGCGACTGGTTAGAGCGTCTGCCTCACAGTTCGGTGAAGCAGGGTTCAATCCCACTGTGTCCCGCCTGTGTGGAGTTGGCATGTTCTCCCCGTTCCTGCGTGGGTTTTATCCGGGCTCTTCGGTTTCCTCCCACATCCCCAAAACATGCATGGTAGGTTAATTGACAAGTCTAAATTGCCCGTAGGTGTGAATGTGAGTGCGAATGGTTGTTTGTTTGTATGTGCCCTGCGATTGGCTCGCAACCAGTTCAGGGTGTACCCCACCTCCTGCCCGATGATAGCTGCTCCAGCACGGCTGCGACCCGCGTGAGGAGAAGCGGCTCAGAAAATGGATGGATGGATGGATGGTGTGCCGTGAAATTTTTCAACTGTAAAATATGTGCCTTGTCTCCATAAAGGTTGGAAATCACTGGCTTAGAGGCTCCTTCACTCAAACTAGAGAGGAATTTGATCTCGGGTCCTCCAGTAATAAAATGATCTTCTTCATTCTAGCATTGGATGGTTCTCAACATTGAAAAACATGAAAATGTTTTGCTTTGTGTTTGTCTTCAGGCTTTTCTCAAAGTGGAACTATCACTGGGCTCTGATGGCCAATGGGGATCAGACAAAAGGCGAACCCTCTGACATTCAGAGGGTCACCTCAGAGGAAGCAGAAAAAAACAAGCCAAGAATCAAATTCAAAATTGTACCACCCCCTCCTCCCAAACCCAAAAGTAAACCTCCACCAACTCCTTCTAGGAGGGTGTCTCCTCAGCCTCTTCTTATAGTGAAGCGTAAAGTTGAAGTGGACATATTTCGGTTACACTGGAGAGAGTCCTGGATGAGTCTGAAACCACCTAAGTATCTTTTTCTCAGGGCCAATGAGTCAAAAACCAGAATCCAAGGATTCACAGCTATAGACGTGGTCAGCAACAACAAGTACAAACCTGTTGGAAATCCATCAGCGCCTGAGGACGCAACGACTGATGACTGGAGTCAATCCTGGAAGCAGGTAAATGGATAAAACTTGTTCAATAAAATTGTGTGTTTAAAAAACAAGTTAATAATGTGTGTCAATAACATTGAGAAATAAAAGCAATTACCTAGTGTAATTACACATGAGATTGATACAGGATCTCATCAACTGGGCGAAATAGGAATAGGAACATTCTGATAAAAAAATCTTATTCTGCTTTACATACACAGTGCTAAATTACTGTGTCTGTTTGCTTATTTAAAAATAATTAATCAATTTATGGTTTTACTGGTTTTACTGTTGTTACACATTGTAAGAGTAAATTTAAAGCCCAAACCCTTGGGTACAATTTTAAGTACCTTTTTTTCTGTCTCTGGGTACTTTGGTTTCCTCCCACATTTAAAAACAATGCATGTTAGATAAATTGAAGAATCTAAATCACCCATGGGAGTAATTGTGACTGCAAATGGGAGTCTTTTATTTGTCTATACTGTATGTTCTCTGTGATCGACTCTGCCTCTCATCTAAAGTCATATGTGATAGATTCCAGCTCACCCATGACCCTGAACAAGGATAGTCCAGAGCAGGGATGGCTCACTAACTTGAATTTGTATAGCACCTTGCTTAAAACCAGTAGAAAATGGATGGCAACTAGAGCAGCACCTAATAGAAAACGTGTATAACCTAACACCTCATTCCCCCAAAAATCCGTTTCAGTTTGTACATCCATCCATTTTCTGTCCCGCTTATCCTCACTGGTGTCACGAGTGTGCTGGCGCCTATCCCAGCTATCTTTGGGCGAGAGGCGGGGTACACCCTGAACTGGTTGCCAGCCAATCGCAGGGAACATACTGTATAAACAAACAACCATTCGCACTCACATTTACACTCACGGGCAATTTAGTCTTCAATCAACCTATCATGCACGTTTTTGGAATGTGGGAGAAAACCGGAGTACCTGGAGAAACCCCACACAGGGACGGGGAGAAATTGCAAACTCCACACAGGCGGGGCCGGGATTTGAGCCCCGGTTCTCAGAACTGTGAGGCAGATGTGCTAACCAGTCATCCACCGTTCCACCGGTTTGTACATAATATTTATTAAACAATGTAGTACATTTTCAAACTGAATGGGACAACAACAAAAAAGAATAATGCCATCCATCCATCCGTCCATTTTCCATACCGCTTATCCTCCCTAGGGTCGCAGGCATGCTGGAGATCAGATGTGCTATCCCAGCTATCTTTAGGCGAGAGGTGGGGTACACCCTGAACTGGTCGCCAGCCAATCACAGGGCACATATAAACAAACAAGCATCCACACTCATATGCACACCTATGGGTAATTTCGAGTTCTCAATTTACCAACCATGCATGTTTTGGGGGGGGGATAAGGGAGGAAACCGGACTACCCGGAGAAAAAAGAACAATATGGATTGACATTTTTTGTTGTTGGTTTAAGCAAGTCGACTCTGCATCTTTTTGCACAATTGTCAAAAACATTTTAAAAATGTACCGACATTACCAGATAACTAGCAACCCTTTATTGCTCAGTGACTGTTTTTTTTTTGTCAATGTCTTTCTGTCTCCAAAGTGTTCTCTGTCAATTGACCGTCTGTTGTCGTACTCGAGCGGCTCCAACTACCGGAGACAAATTCCTTGTGTGTTTTTTGGACATACTTGGCAAATAAAGATGATTCTGATTCTGACTATAGACAACTGTAAGTTTGTTCCGGGCGAAGGTAAAAACTGTTCTGTGTTACAGGTAAAGGGTACAACGCTGTCAGAGTGTTCTGAGGAGAAAGAATTCCAATGGGATATTTGGTTCGACAGAGCTCTGATTCCCTATCCAGAAATAGGAGTATATCATCTTCCTGTATGGGCTGGCACCTGGAAAATTATGAACTTTGCCTTCAGACAAAAGAAGCAAAAGTGGGATTGTGACTGGCCTGCTTTCCAACAAAGTTTCAATAACAAGTGTGACAAAGTACAGCGGCTGTTGGAGCAGGTGGGGTTGATTGTCAATAATGATTTATTTTTCAGTCATTTCACTGAATTCCAAAATAATTGTATTTTATTCAAATATTTAAACAGCACTACTTCTATCTCAAATAGGATGAGCCTCCAGGATGGGAGGATTCATGGAGGCTTTTAAAACCTGCAGTTATACCTGAAGACTGCACACTCTTTGAGCTCACAGTTGAAATTATGAAGATAAATGATGTGTTCCTGCCAGGGTGGAACAAGTCCTGGCTGGTATCTGCACCTCCTCTGGAGGAAAAAGAAGCTCATGAGAATATCTGGAGCTCTTGTTGGCATTACAGGCTGCAGCTCAGGTGGGATGTTACACATACAAGTTTACCCTACTTTTAAACATATGTTCGGAAAGTGTGTTCAATATTTTTGATTGAAATGAATTATTATTATTATTTTGAAATAAAAAATTTGGGGGAGCAGAGTCTGGGTTCTCTGCGGCGGGCTCTCCTATCTCTGGGGTTGAGGTCACCGAGGTGGTTAAAAACCTCCTCGGTGGCAAGGCCCCAGGGCTGGATGAGATTCACCCGGAGTTCCTCAAGGCTCTGGATGTTGTAGGGCTGTCCTGGTTAACACGCCTCTGCAACATCGCATGGACATCGGGGACAGTGACTCTGGATTAGCGGACTGGGGTGGTGGTCCCCCTTTTTAAGAAGGGGGACCGCATGGTGTGTTCCAACTACAGGGGGATCACACTCCTCAGCCTCCCTGGTAAGGTCTATTCAGGGGTGCTGGAGAGGAGGGTCCGTCGGGAAGTTGAATCTCAGATTCAGGAGGAGCAGTGTGGTTTCTGTCCTGGCCGTGGAACAGTGGACCAGCTCTCTCTTGGCAGGGCCCTCGAGGGTGCATGGGAGTTCGCCGGACCAGTCTACATGTGTTTTGTGGACTTGGAGAAGGCGTTCGACCGTGTCCCTCGGGGGGTCCTGTGGGGGGTGCTTCGGGAGTATGGGATACCAAACCCCCTGATACGGGCTGTTCGGTCCCTGTACGACCGGAGTGAGAGTTTGGTCCGCATATCTGGCAGTAAGTCGGACTCGTCTCCGTAGAGGGTTGGACTCCGCCAAGGCTTCCCTTTGTCACCGATTCTGTTCATAACGTTTATGGACAGAATTTCTAGGCGCAGCCGAGGCTTAGAGGGGGTCCTGTTTGGTGGCCTCTGTATTGCATCTCTGATTTTTGCAGATGATGTGGTTCTGTTGGCTTCATCAAGCCGTGACCAACTCTCACTGGAGCAGTTCGCAGCTGAGTGTGAAACGGCTGGGATGAGAATCAGCACTTCCAAATCTAAGACCATGGTCCTCAGTCGGAAAAGGGTGGCGTGCCCTCTCCAGGTTGGGGCTGGATTTGAACCCAGGTCCTCAGAACTGTGAGGCAGATGTGCTAACCTTCCGTCCACCGTTCCTTTGTCTTAAATTTAAATTTATAAATACATATATACAAACCCCAATTCCAATGAATTTAGGACGTGTAAAACGGAAATAAAAACAGACTAGGATGATTTGCAAAATTCTTGTCAACCTATATTCAACGGAAGAGTCTACAAAGACAAGATAGCTAATATGCAAACTGATCAACATTATTTATTTATTTATTTTTTGGGGGCAAATATTCTGTCATTTTGTATTTGATGCCTGCAACATGTTCCAAAAAGACAATACAAAAATTGTTTGGAACATTTCACAGGTGAACAGGTTAATTGGAAACAGGTGAGTGTCTAGACTGGGTATAAAAGTAGCATCCCTGAAAGGCTCAATTCTTCACTAGCAAGGATGGGACGAAGTTAACCACTTTGTGAACAACTGTATGAGCAAATAATCCAACAGTTTAAGAACAATGTTTCTCAACATAAATTTGCAAGGAATTTAGGGATTTTATCATCTACATTCCATAATATCATCCAAAAATACAGAGAATGTTGAGAAATTACTGTATGTACACGGCAGGGCCAAAAAACCCACTTTGAATGCTCGTGACCTTCAATCTCTCAGGCAGCACTGCAATAAAAACCAGCATCATCGTTGAAAGAATATCACCACACGGGCTCAGGAACATTTCAGAAAACCATTATCAGTTAACACAGTTCGTCGCTACATCTGCAAATGCAAGTTAAAACTCTACCATGTAAAGCAAAAGTCATGCAGCATATCAACAACACCCAGAAACAGCGCCTGGTTCTCTGTGCCCAAACTCATCTGAGATAGATTGATGCAAAGTGGAAAAGTGTGCTATGGGACGAGCCCACATTTCAAACTGTTTTTGAAAACATGGACATTGCGTCTTTCGGGCAAAAGGCGAAAAGGCCATCCAGATTATCAGCGCAAAGTTCAAAAGCCAGCAACTCTGATGGTATGTTTATTTGTTAATTTTCATGGCATGGTTAATTTGCACATCTGTGAAGGCACAATTAATGCTGGAAGGTACGTACAGGTTTTTCTGCCATATAAGCAACATATTTTTCAGGGACGCTTCTTTCACCAAGACAATGCCGAGCTATATTCTGCACGTGTTATAACGCCGTGGCTTCGTAGTAAAAGAGTGTGAGTACTAGACTAGCCTGCCAGCAGTCCAGACCTGTCACTCATTGAAAATGTGCTGCGCATTAGGAATCACAAAATACGACCACGGAGACCCCGGAATGATGAGCAACTGAAGATGTCCATCAAGCAAGAATACAAAAGAATTCCACATACAAAACTTTAAAAGGAAGGAACACAGTGGTAAAAATGCCCCTGTCCCAGCTTTGTTGGAACATGTTGCAGGCATGAAATAAAAATTAAAGAAAAAAGTGAATATTTACCAAAAAAGAAAAAAAAAACAGTTTTAATATGAAATATCTTGGCTTTGTAATGTATTCAAATGAAAATAATTTGAAAATCAAAAATTGGTTATCTGTGTTCCACCATGTCAAAAACAGATAGTGCGCTACTATAGTGCACCGTATTTAAAGGAAATGCAGGCGCTGCTTTGATTAACAAATTAAATCGGCTGCAAACAGCCCCACAGTGACGCAGCCCGCCCACTGTCGGATCTGCTGGGGTGTGCGGGTCAACGAATTTACCAACACCAGTCTTACCCACAGTTGCGCTGCCCGCCGCGCCAGATTGATGTCGGTCACAAAGATAGGGCCCCATGTCTTAATTATAGAAGATAATTGAGTGTGACAAGCACTTCATGGAACTCAGAAAAATAATCCAGACTACAGGGACTAACAGGTCATCAGTCCATGCGGTCTGCAGATGGCTACAGATGTGTTTTAAATGTGGAACTTGGCTTGCTCTGACCAACCAATCAACCTTTGGAGGACAAATTTGAAATCTGAATTGTTTGAGAAATGGTCTCATTGCTAATTTTGTTTAAATTACATCGATCAGCACTATACTGAATCTGAAGGCTCTGGGAAAATTAGCATGGCAGCACATGGACGCTGAAATATGATTAAAACAAAAAAGAATCTAACATCAACATACAGTAGAAGCAGTGCAGCCAAGAGAAATGCTAGGAATTTAAGGGAATAGACTGTTGGCAATGAAATGCAGCCCTGTGAGGGGCCCAAGGCAGCGCAAACTGTGGGACGGTCCCAAGCCCGGATGAATGCAGAGGGTTGTTTCAGGAAGGGCATCTGGCTTAAAACTTTGCCAAACAAATATGAGGGTTCTTTCAAAGAATTCAATACCGGATCAGTAGTGGCCTGGGTTAACAATGTCCGACCCCGGTGCCGTTAACCTACAAGGCGCCGGTGGAAATTCAGCTACTGTGGGTCTAAGACGAAGGAGAGGTGGAAAGCGGGTTCTTAGCCAGAAAGAGAAGAGGAAAGCACAGAGCCTACAACTGAATGTGGGGACTTTGAATGTTGGGACTATGAGAGGAAAAGCTCGAGAGTTGGTTGACATGATGATTAGGAGAAAGGTTGATACAGTATGTTGTGTGTCCAGGAGAACAAGTGGAAAGGCAGTAAGACGAAGTTTAGGGGTAGGGTTCTAATGATTCTACCATAGTGTAGATGGGAAGAGAAATGGAGTAGGGGTTATTTTAAAGGGAGAGTTAGCTAAGAATGTCTTGGAGGTGAAAAGAGTGTCAGATCAAGTGATGAGGTTGAAACTTGAAATTGAGGATGTTAAGTATAATGTACTTAGTGGCTATGCCCCATAGGTAGGATGTAACCTAGAGGTAAATGGGACATTCAGGAAGGGGCTAGATGAAGTAGATCTGAGCATCCCAGACAGATAGAGAGTTTTGATTGGTGCAGGTTGTAATGGACATGTTGGTGAAGGAAACAGGGGTGATGAAGAACTAATGGGTAAGTATAGCATCCAGGAAAGGAACTTGGAGAGACATAATGGTAGACTTTGCAAAAAGGATGGAAATGGTTGTAGTGAACACTTTCTTCCAGACGAGGCAGGAACATAGGGTGACCTACAAGAGCGGAGGTAGAAGCACACAGTTGAATTACATCTTGTGCAGACGATGTCATCTGAATGGTGGCTTGGGGGCAGGTTTAAGGTAGTGGTAGGGGAGAGTGTGGCTAGACAGCATAGGATGGTGGTGTGTAAGACGACTGGTGGTGGGGAGGAAGATTAAGAAGACAAAGGCAGAGCCGAGAACCATGTGGTGGAAGTTGAGAAAGGAAGAGTGTTGTGCGGCTTTTCGAGAAGAGGTGTGACAGGATCTCAGTGGAGAGGATGAGCTTCCAGAAGACTGGACCACTATGTCCAAGGTGATCAGAGAGACAGGCAGGAGAGTACTTGGTGTATCTTCTAGTAGGAAAGGGGAGAAGGAGACTTGGTGGTGGAACCTCAAAGTACAGGAAATCATACAAGAAAAGAGGTTAGTAAAGAAGAAGAGATGCAACATAGGGCAAAGGTAGAGGTAGAAAAGGCCAAACGAGGCATATGATGACATGTATGCCAGGTTGGACACTAAAAAATGAGAAAAATATATATTTAGGTTTGCCAGACAGAGGGATAGAGATGGGAAGGATGTGTAGCAAGTTTGGGTGATGCCAGTAGTGTGCTGGATAGATGGAAAGAATACTTTAACGAGTTGATGAATGAGTGAAATGAGAAAGAAGTAAGAGTAGAAGAGGCAAGTGGGGTGGCCAAGGAAGTAGCAATGATTAGTAAGGGGGAAGTTAGAAAGGCATTAAAGAGGATGAAAAATGGAAAGGCAGTTGGTCCTGATGACATACCTGTGAAGGCATGGAAGCATCTCGGAGAGGTGGCTCTGGAGTTTTTTACAAGGTTGTTCAACAGGATTATAGCGGGTGAGAAGATGCCTGAAAGTGGAGGAAAATTGTGCTGGTGCCCATTTTTAAGAACAAGAGTGCCATGCAGAGCTATGGGAACTATAGAGGATTAAAGTTGATGAGCCACACAAGGAATTTATGGGAGAGAATAGTGGAGGCTAGAATCTTTGCCATGCGGATGTTAGAATAATACAGGTCATGTATGAGGGCAGCTGAACAGTTGTGAGGTGTGCTGTAGGTGTGACAGAGGAGTTTAAGGTGGAGGTGCTGACTGCATCAGGGATCAGCTCTGAGCCCCTTTCTGTTTGCAGTGGTGATGGATAGGCTGACAGGTGAGGTTAGACTGGAATCCCCATGGATTGTGATGTTTGCAGATGACATTGTGATCTGCAGTGAAAGCAGGGAGCAGGTAGAGGAACCGTTAGAAAGGTGTAGGCATGGACTGGAAAGGACAGGAATGAAGATTAGCCTAAGTAACTGAATATATGTGCATGAATGAGGGAGGTGGAGGGGAAGAGTGAGGCTACAGGGAGAAGAGATAGCGACTGTGGAAGACTTAAAATACTTGGGGTCAACAGTCCAGAGCAATGGTGAGTGTGGTAAGGAAGTGAAGAAAGCCAGTTGGCCACTGGACGAGCGCCGCCGGAGTGAGGTTGGGTGGCGGCCGCTGGACGAGCGCCGCCGGGACGGGTGGCGGCCACTGGACGAGCACCGCCGGAGCCGGAAGGGGAGCCTGGCATGGCTGCCGAGGAGCCGGAACGGGAGCCTGGCGCAGCTGCCGAGGAGCAGGAACAGGAGTCTGCCGCAGCTGCAAAGGAGCAGGAACGGGAGTCTACCGCAGCTGCCTAGGAGCAGGAACAGGGCCTGCAGTTGCTTCCTCCGCCTGTCGCCATTGAGGTTTGGGAATAGAGGGTACGGGAGTGGAAGAGTGCACAAGGTCTCGGGAAGGTGAACTAGAAAAAATGGCTGGTACTCAACATGGTGGCTTGGGGGCAGGTTTGACTAGACGTGACTTAATTGGAGCCGTGGAACAATGTGTGGGAACGGGTGAAAAATTAAGTGATTTTATTTTTTTAATTTAATTTTTTTTTTTTTTTAATTAAGTAAATAGGTGGGGAAAAACGAGAGGGCAAATTTTGACCTTTACTTGGGCGCCTCCGTAGGCCACCACGCGGCCTTCCCGGGTAGATGGCCAAACAGGTGCCCAAGAAAAGGTCAGAGGGAAAGGATTTAGACTCAATGGGGTTGGAAACGGGGAGACGTGACAAAAACTGACGAGGACGGGATAAACTAGGGAAGGAACCAGAAAAATCTAAATCTGTGTCAGAGTCAGAATAAGACAGGAGGTTAACTAAATCGGGGCCATCTTCACAATCAGAAAAATCAGAATCTAAAAACACGTGGATGTAAAATAGTAGGGCATGGTGAATAACTAGGACAAGTGGGGGGCACAGATGAAAAGGACAGAAAAGACTGAATGATAGGGCTTACTGGAAGAGGGTAGGTATGGTTGGCAGGCTGAGGACGGTGGGAGGCAGTTTGGTGGTGTCCAGGGTGACGGCCATGTTCTTCCCGCTGGGTCCTGTTCTGGTCGGTTCATTCTGTCACGTTCGTGGTTTGGGCGAAGGCGAGGAACGCAAGGCAAGAACATGGTGGACCCAATTGACGGGAAGCAGGGAGGCAAGGCAGGAGTGCGGGAGTCTCAAAGAAATAATATTTAATCTTTCAAAAAGGGCAAACAAGGCTGTTGGATAAAGCAAAAACTAAACAAAGTCCCACAACAGAAACAAACCAAAGAAATACTTGAATATTTAAAACTGGAAACAAACTATGACCTGTGAGTAAGACGTGGAACAGATAGGGACAATGACACCTGACAATGACATACCACAATGACAACGACAACTGGCGACGATGACATGGCAAAGAAATGTGACAACGACAGTGAACCGACAAGAACTGAAAGAAACCAGGGAACTAAATACAAACAGATTGATGAGACAACGAGGAACACCTGGACAAGACACGAGTGGCTGGAGAGAGCTGATTGGTCAACACAAGGTAGATGAGAACAGGTGGACACAACAACCTAATGAGCACACGACAAACATGGAACACAGGAAAACATGGAACAAAACTAAACACAACCCAAACCAAAACACAGACCATGACAGATTCTCCACTGTTACCAGATGCTATTTCTGGTCAGCTGAAATTCAGAGCATACCCAGCAGATACCATATGAGTGATGTAAATTTCTTTTACAAAAAAAAAAGAATTTTTTTTTTTGTAAAAGAGACTTTTACAAAAAAAAAAAAGATTTCTTTTTCAACTTTAAGCTTCAAAGAGGACAATTGCATTCCTGAGACCGTAAATCCCCCCTGCAGTTTACAGGACAATATGTCTCCTGGGTAAACAATGAAGCAAGCCATAAGCGAAGGCGGCTGGTGTAACATCAAAGGTTACGACCGCCATTTGGTGCATCACTTTGGATTTCGGTTGATTCAATGACAAGAGGGCCACCTGAGGGACAAAAAGTGCCACCAAGAGGTAGTGGTTGTACAATTCAAACCTTGTGCACCAATCAGGCTTAAGGGTGGTACATACGAGTACGCCCACAGATGCGAGATTTATAAGGTTGTGTCCGAAATTTTCGGGCTGGGCTCATAGCGAATCGGACCATGTAAACAGCTGTTAAGACACAAAGGCTTGTTCAATACACCTGATTTAGCCCAACCGCCTGTGTCTCGGAGTATTCTTTGCTTCCACTCAACGTGAACGCTTTCTCAGACCCGGAAATCCACCTCAATTGTAAGTTTGTAACAATTTATGAAAAAAAATTAACACACACGGTAACATTATCTTACCCTGCTGCTGTGCCTTAGCTCTGGACACTGCAGCAGTATACTCCACAGTCTATACTTACTTGCTTTCTAGCTGCCCTCGGTCTAGGAATATTTAGCTCTAACAGCCACAGGAAACCCTCGATTTCTTTATTGTTGTTTCATGTTACGGGTGAGTCCTTCGTGTCGATGTGTTGATGCGGCATGGTTTTTGCAGGTCCCCATCTAAAGCACTGCAATAGGATAAGTGAAAGCAGAGCATACCGAGCATTGAATGCTGATACACAAGCACTGAGGCAAACGCCAACATCACTTGTTCTTTTTAGCGTGTCAAACTATGTGGAACTAAGCCACTGTATATTGTGCCCACAGGTGGTGCATGTCCTCACCACAATCCCATCAAAAGCACAGCAACATGATGACAAGGAGACGTGATTTTCTCAACTCCCTCCTCACATCAGAGCTCAACGATGGGAATAGTGATGCAGCCGAGTGGTGGGATTCTTGGAAGACTCTGAAAAGATGGAACCCACCAGGAGAGGTAGAAGATGATGACTCAGAATTGTTTAGTGACACAGAAGAAGAGGATAAAGGACCGCACAGTGATGATGATGAGGATGAGTTAGAAGGTGAGGAAATAGAGGATGAAGAAAACAGTGGTAAAGATGATGAAGAGGAGGATGAAGGAGTTGATGAGGAAGAGGAAGCGGAGGACGCAGAGATTGAATACAATGAAAAGGATATAAACGGAAAGACAGAAGCACATAACGGGGAAAATTATCAAAATGAGACTGATGTGAGTGAGGAGGATGAAGATACAGAAAATGAAGAGTGCAAAGTAGATGAGGAAAGACAAGAGGTTGACGAGGAAGGTGAAGAGCTTGAAGACGACATCAAAACGCATGAGATGAAACCGCTGAATAGTAATGGCATCCAAAATCACGAGGATGATGAAGATGAGGACAATGGGATGACTGAATATGAAAACGAGAAGGTGAATGGACAGTATAAAGGCAACAATTTGAACGAGAAGGAAGAAACGGGAGTACATAGACTGCATAGAGACAAGGAATTTATGGAGGATGAGGAATTAATTGTGTGGGACACGGGCAATGGGGTGGATACAAATAAGGAGGAGGTGGAGCACGGTAAGGAAGTCAAGGAAAAGCAAGTATACAGGAACATCACACTGCAGCTCAAGGAGATATTTCAAATGATTGCAAATGAAAAAAAAGATGAGAAGGACAAGGTAAAGGATGACGAGGCAGATCGAGAATCTACCAAAGAGGGTAATGATAATGTAGACACGGATAAGGAGGAAAAAATCTTAACTGTAGTTCCAGAACAGCCAGCGAGAGAAACACAGTCGGACAGGATAAAGAGACTAGATGTTACTGATGAAGAGGAAGAAGATGAGGGGGAGGACGTTCAGGAGAAGGAGGATGAGGGGGGGAAGACTGAAGAGGAGGACGAGGTTGAGGAGGAGAAAGAGCAGGTCAAGGAGAAGGAGGATGAAGAGAAGGGGAATGACGGGGATGAGGTTGAAGAGAAGGACGTGAGACAAGACCTTGAGGAGGTGGAAGAGCAGGACAAAATGGAAAATGAAAAGGAAGTTGCAACTGATGATGATGGTGATGAAGAGGACAAAGAAAGCGACCAGGATGAAAATGTCGAGAAAACGGAAGCAGAAGAGGATAACAATGATGAAGGGGATGATGATGAAAGTCATGAATGGGCCAGCGATGCTTCAGACAAGAACAATATGAAAAAACAAGATGATGGTGAGAGAAGGAAAGACAGGAAAGAACAAACACAAAAAGCAGATGAAGAATTACAGGATACAGAAGATGAGGAGGTCGAGGTTGATGATGAGAAAGAAAATGTATCCTTTGATGAGGACGCCGAGGGAGACGACAACGATCACAAAAGAGAAGAAGGCGATGAAGATGACGAAGAGGAATTGGGTGAAGAAGAAGAGGAGGATTTTGATGACAATGAGGAGAGCTCTCTCAGCAAAGCCCAAAAAAACAATGAGATAATTGTGAACACAGACGTAGAGGCAGCACATAAGACAGAAGAAGGCATAGAGGAGGAAAAGAAGGATCAGAAGTCCAGGGAGCCAATCAAACGCAACCCGAACGTCCCGCTTCACCTGCAGTTCCACAAACTGAACACGACCTTCTCCTCGTGGAAGCAGTCTTGCATGGTGGCAGTGGCCCACAGAATAAGCGATGACGAGGACGAAGAGGACGACATGGACGAAGAGCAAGAGGAGCTGCAGGCTTGGCGAGAATCTTGGAGGATCTGTCGCTGGAGAAAGCCGCATGAGGATAAAGTCGTGTGTTTCTCTACAAAGCACCAGCGTGTGAAACACAAAGGACTGTCGCATGAAGGTGATGGTCTGCTCAAGAAGGAATGGTCTCTCAGCTGGAAAATGACCAAGAAGGGTGAAGACATTAAATAATCATGAAGGGAGGATAGAGAAGAAGCTCTGGTATTTGACTCGATTCATTTGATCTTAGATCTAAAATGAAAAAAGGAATAAAACCAATGGGTTGATTGATGGATGATCTGATAGGACTCATCATCTTGGCTGCTTGAACGGTCCCATGCCTTCGAAATCCAATTTCTTCCCCGACTGTTTTATGAATAACATTGGTCAAAAAGAATCTGTGACATGGTTCAAGTTTGACGTCAATGCGCTTTGTCAATTGAATGCGAAAGGCTTGCAAAATGGGTGGATTTGAAATCACAGTGGTTGTGACATAGTTTTGTCAATTAATATTCCAGTACCTGCCCACTTCAAATAACTCAACTCAAATAGCGTGGTTTTGAAACCCTGATCGCCTTGTGTTTACTCCAGAGGAGAAACAGAGCAGCACATATCAAGTCTGATGCAACGCTTTCCAGGATTCTGGTCAACTTTCAGATTAGTTTGCCCAAAAAAAGTCTTCCCGCATGATATAATGGAAACAAAACCGTTAAAGACCCTGTACAGTGAAAATAAATGTCTTTGAAATTTCACACACCACAGAGAAGAGTGTTGTTTAAAAAAACCTGCCAAATTTCAAACAGTGAAAAAACATCAGCAAGTACATAAAATGAGTCTTTAATATTGTGTACAATCAAGATCTTCTCTCAGCTCTCAAACACTGCGTGCTGAATGCACTGAAAGCACGCCTCACTCACCTGCAATTCAAATACCACGACAACGACCTGGGAAAATGAATGCTATTTTGTCTACCATCTTTCAAGGTTCAAGGTGCTTTGACTGTCCATTCGTCAATATGCATAACACATATAGAGGATTGAAATGACCAAATATTACCAAATAAGTAAATGTTCCAGAATAAAAGTCCAAAACTATAAAGATGAAACTGTTCAAGGCAGTGTTCTTTTATGTGTTCAAAAGTCTAACTATGAGCCCATGAGACAATCTAATAAATTCGCTTCGAGGTCATATTTGGAAAAATGTCATGTTTGAGACTACAACAGAATGGCACATGACCACAGAGAGCCAATCACAAGCACGGGATTTAGACGGAGGAAATGAGATGGGGGGGAATCTACGCTGTTGTAGCTATTCCTCAAATACAGCATTACTAAATTTCCAATCATGGAATTTCCTAAAGAAACTCATTTAATGACACTTTTTCTCCCAGTAATGAGATGGATTACAATTGCATAAATGTTGTGATTAAATTACATAATGTCATTACTTGTAATTAGTTACTCCCCAATACTGCCTATTTCAGGTTTGAGAAAATGTATCTGTTTAAAGCCTCCGGTGGCTGGGTCAATCACCGGGAATTAACGGCCAACAACAACCCGGGAATTTCGGGTTGTTGTTGGGCTTTTCCACACCGTGACAACAAGGCACTCTAAAGCATCCACGCAAGCATGAAGCCACTGTCGACTCGCCGGCTGTCTAGTCCGACTTTATTGTTTTTGTTATTATGATTTCTGTCCCTATTCTTCCGCCATTCTCGTGCACGCACTCCTGGCCAACAACAGGACGCTCTAAAGAGGCCACTATTTTAAGTGAAGATGAATTTTCAAAGTGTAGGTTTTGCTTACGAGTTAACTGCATGTCACCTTTGCGCTAGATAATCGCAGATGTGAACTAAGGTCCTGAAGTTCTTATATAGTGGGGCACGGGGAGTACACATGCCTCACTCCTACATGTATCACTGTGCGCTGTTTGAGCCATGCCCGAAAACTGAAATGGTGAAAAACAGTTTACCGCTATATTTCCACAATTCAGTACTACATAGTTCTCAGTCTTTACATGTTTTCAGTAATTATCTTCAAACACATATCATGTATTTAGAAACAAATCTCTAAATTCACTTTACAGGGTCTTTAAAAACTATACAGGCAATTTTTGAAAGAGCTTACCAACATTTGCAACATATTAACATTCTTCAGCATCATACATGCAGTTTATATTGATAAGTACAAAACAATAACATTTGAATAAATATTCACTTTAATGAAGAAGCCCAAAGTCCTACTTTGGTTCGTACCCTAGCAGAATAGTACCAAAACAGATTATTTTGACAGGTTATTTTTCTACACTTCACAACTGTACTACAAACAAACTGTTCTGCTCTGTGTAGTGTCAGAGTTCAAATTAGTAGAAACAAAAAATGAGAAGTGGGGTGATGAATAACTGCATTATCGTACTTTTAGTTTTACTGCCCACCCAATTCCAGTCACACCTCAGATTGTTGTAATGTTGCGGTAGGTGACAGGTTTTCTTTTTCTCTTTCATGAAGTTTATGATAGCATTGATATTTTAAAATGTGAGGTGAATATGGAGCTTATTGAATGTATATGTGCATAATGTATAAAATAATGTCTGAATGCACTCAAGTCAGAGTTGTAAATATGTACAGGAATAACAAAATATTTAATCCAAAAATGTCTGGTAGGATTTGTAAATGAAACATTGAAAATAATAAAAGTGTACAAATTGTATGCACATAAGTGTATTGAGTGCATGTGTAGTTTTCTATACTGTTTATGTACAAGGGTACAATATTCTGTGAACATATACTGAACCAAGAACTGGTTTTGTAAAAAAATAAAAACATGTGCAACTCTGTGCTCCCACCTTTGTGTGAACATTTTTGGTAATGCCATTTTTATGTCAATTATTTGATGCCACCGGAAACAAAGGAAATTTCCCACTGCCAAGGCCAAGCTCCAAGCCTTGGAATGTACTGGAACCCAATGCAGAAAGAGAATCATTTCACCTGAACCCAGGTACACACACACACGTATGCACGCACACACACACGGCAAATTCCACAACATGAGAAAGAGTCAGCGTGTGTGTTGCTACTGATGACAAGCACAGCACACCATGCACATTAACAATATCCAGGCATGTGCAAACATAACCACTAGGTGGTACTCAAGCACCTGCCCTGAACCAAAAAAAGTGCCTTTTTTGCTTCTGTCCAATTTTTTCATTCATCAATACAAAACAAAAATTAATTTAAAAAATTACCCTCTCTGTCATCAATTTTGCCCAGAGTGTTTTGAAATCTGACGGGAAATTTTTTTTGAGTCCTTGGGAGAATTGTACCTATATGCTCCGGACATGCTTGCCAGACGTGGGGTCTCCCATGGTGTGCCAAGTGCACACATGAACACCCTTATGCTTGAACATGGTGTTCGCTATGGACAATCTGTGATGAGCACAGAAGTCCAATAACAGAACACCACTCGGGTTGTGATCGGGTGGGCCGTTCGTCCCGATCACGCATTTGCAGTTCTCACTGTCATTGCCCACGTGAGCATTAAAGTCTCCTAGCAGAACGATGGAGTCCCCAGTGGGAGCGCTCTCCAGCACCCCCTCCAAGGACTCCAAAAAGGGTGGGTACTCTGAACTGCGCACAAACAACAGTAAGGACCCGTGCCCCCACCCAAAGGCAGCCAATGTACAAGCGCTGAGCCGGGGGCAATAAGTATACTCACACCTGCTTGGCGCATCTCACCGTGTGCAACTCCAGAGTGAAAGAGAGTCCAACCCCTCTCGAGAGGACCGGTACCATAGCCCAAGCCATGTGTGGAGGCGAGCCTGACTATATCTAGTCGGAACTTCTCAACCTTGAACAACAGCTCGGGCTCTTCTCTCACCTTCTCTCACATTTGTATATTATCATTATCAAAACATTACTCAATGTAAATACATCAAAAGTGCTCTCGACACCTTACGAAAATTTGGGTGGAATATTTTCCTTTCCCCCCAAAGCCTGTGTCAGCATGAGGTCATGTAAATAATGAGTGAAGGGGTTTGAGTAGTCTTTCCTCGGTTAAAAAAATAAATAAATAAAATCTGCCTCAGCATTTTTTGTCCAAGGGATGCCAATGACACGGTCAGTTATGCATAACTACTGGGACAGGATCTGCAATAGATTGTCATGCCCAAACGTAACATCTGTACCATTATTAGATTTTTCGTCTGAAGTTTTGGGGTTTTAAATTTAGAAATGTACATTTTCAGACCACCGTTAAAATATTTGCTGACTCTATGCCAGTATCAGCTAAGAATTTCAGTAAGGCCCCTGTATGCCTTTTTCAACCATAAACATTCTGTTTACAAGTCTTGTAATTTGTATATATATATATATATATATATATATATATATATATATATATATATATACTGCATGTTGCATACTGCACATCATACCATGTTGACCTAATGACAAATGTCCACGGTTTAGTCCATATCGCTTCATGTCAACCCAAATAAGTGAATGTTCCATAAAGAGTTCCAGATTATAGACATTAAATGTTTGTAGAACAATCATCATATGTATCACTATGATAATGCCAATATTAGTGCTGTCTTTGCAGCCTGTTGAATTGGCTCTAAGTAAATCTATAAATTCAGATTTTGTGGCAATCAATTATGTGTTTAAATATAATAATAATGCAATGTCTGATGTGACTTGTGCTGCCAAGCGCACGGACGGAATTTGGCCCAATGGGTATCGACTTAAATACTGGGGGGAAAAAAGATCGAAGGCGTCCGTGTGGAGTGGATGCTGGCACTGTTGGGGGGTGGGCAGCTTAGGTTCAATTGAAACGGCGGATTGCTGGTAGCCCAGTCGGTGGGATTTGACTTGGGACTTGAGAAATGTCAAGGAAGTGGAAAAGAACATTGCGCATAAAGTTCAACTCGGAAGAAAGACGCAATGCAAAGCACGTATGCATGTTGTGAAAAATCGGTGTTCTTTGACAGAGTTAAACAAAAAACATGCGCTGAAGAGAAATGTGCAGCGTTTTGGTTAGATGAGACCACACCAAAAAAACACGAAAAAAGGAAAATCTAAATATCATAATTAAATGCAGTTTGCAGCATATAACATCCCTTTTTAAGGATTAAATATCTCTATGTTAAAAATGTTAAAATTCCACTATATTTAACTTTGAATGCACACTGATAATTATTCCAACCTAATAGCTTAATTCAATCAATATTATTATTAAGTCTGAACGTTGAGTTGAACTCGTCTAAGATTTTGAGCAGCCTCCTTTTCTCTTTTTTTTTTTCTCCCCCCAATGGAATATATTTTCTTATCAGTAGGCTACTCCCGTTCAGGCCTCTCGGCCTCATTCTCACTACTACAAAACTCTTGCTCTACAATTTCACAGCGTCACACTAGTTAATCACCAATCATCGAAAAAAATACAAATAAAAAATAAACATTTTCCCCCGCGGCAACAGCTCAAAGCATATTACATAAGTAATAACATGCACACAGATACATAGAGTATCCACAGCAAACAACACATCTTCCTATAATCAGTCAAAGAACCTACTTTCATCAAACACTTGGCCAAGATTGCAGCATTCATCTTTCGAACGCCACTGACAGACATAAACATACACACGCCAACGCATCAGTAATCAGCAGACCGCACAGTCACTCACCTTTTCGTCCATATGTTGAACACACGTCTTGCCAGTCAGATAGTCTTATCTCTTCAGTCTCAAATACCTTGAGTTCTTTCATCATTTTAATTGCTGTAAAGCACTTGGTGTTACATTTGTAATGCATAAAAGGTTCTATATAAATACATTAGCTACGATCAACAAACAAAACTGTTAACACTGTGTGTGCCAACAATTCGTGGTTTTGAACTCAAATTGTGTTGCAAATTGTGCATTTTCACAAAACTGATATTGTCACCCCTCACAGTAAGGAGTTAACATTTTGCTTTTCGCATTTGTGTTCATCATTTATTTTTATCAATGAAATTAACCATGAGTTAAACCAGAATTTTTAGTTATCTTTTAGCAAAAAATAATAAACCTTTTTTTCTTTCGTCAATTATTGCATTTGTTATTTTTCCCAGGCCAAATGTCCACAAGCGGGATAGTTTCTCGAAACCTTGAAAAATTACAAATAACCGTCCTATATTACAGGTGATTACTCGATCACCTTCTCTTAGGCCCCGGCCAAGTTACACCATCCCCGGCCTACTGTAAATTTCTTTAAGCAGTTCCAAACTGCTACACCTTAGGTCCCAGACCGAACATCAACAACATCTAACAATGCTGAAAAATCCAGATATAATGCTAATTATGTCAATTTGGAGCGGTTTAGGAGAGGGTGAGGACATCTTTCTAATTCAAAGGGATCTATCAACTATACTTCATAGTTGCATACATTAACTCCATAAGTGTGTATATGCATGTCAGGTGGTGACTGTAAATTAAATAATTAGCCTAAGTGAAGCAGTGTTAACAGGAAGCAATGTTATCAGTTCCAAGCGAGTCTTCGTTGCAGAAAAATAACAAAAAGAAACAGCAATGTTGAATGTGTGTGTGTCTATACATCACCAGTTAAGCGCTGCTCTGTCTTTGGGGACGCCTGGAGTCAGCCAGTGGTCGGACGAACTGGGTCCTCCACCATCGATCGCCACCATGAGTGAAAAAGTCTTGCACCTTTTATCTTCTTCGGACAGTCTCTGATCCAGTGTCCATCCAATGGAGTGTTGCGTGTGGAGGGCCATGCTGTGGGTCGGAGGAGGCGGTTGTGTTGTTGGTCTTCTTCCAGATTGCCCTCTTCTTGATCTTTGTCATAGGGTGAGGCCACTGTGGAACCCAGCTCGTGACCACAACCTGAAATCCTCCCCTTGGCCAAATCGGACAGATTAGACTACAGGCAATACACAGTTATCAGTAACTTGCCCTTTTTTTGTCTGAAAGCTTCTGTGCCTATTCACACCTTAACTTATTTTAATTTTATTTTTTTTACTTCCTCAAACAACCCATGTGACATATATACCAGGAATTCTTTTTTACTCTTCCCACTTCCCATTTCCAGTACCCGTAAGAAGCGGTTCTCTTTTTTACAATATTCAAACGTCTTCGAAATTGTTGGGCACTCTAGCCCCTAACTGCCGAACTCTGACCTGGGAACCTAAACCCCCTAACCTCTGACCTCCAAGCGGGAGTGCTTTAACCTAAACCAGGAGCCTAACCTAGCCTTTACCCCAAACGTAAGGACTCGGACCCTACCAATGGAATGTGGGGAGAGCAATAACTGATACCACTTATTACAAAGGCAAGATTGTTGCAAATACAGTACACTATATGAAATAATACAATTTTCAAGGTATTCAAATTTTCTTTATCGTAATTCTACGTTTGGAGGACAACAGATCCGTTTGAATCCTGAGGTGAGAGCCGACATCCAGAGCCCCGGCAGCCCCCTGTTCTTAATTCTTTGGGTGGAGGCAGGATTCGTGCGTTGGTCCTGAATGATCAATCACTCCCGGGGTCCCCTGGATCGGCGATCAATCCTAGAATCCCACTTCTGACACCAACTGTTTTGGCAAATCTTTTTCTGACAGAATAAGTAAGGAGCGATCTTGTCTTTGGGTTTTTTTTTTTTTTTACGAAAAAAAGAAAGAAACGAGAGGAAAAGATACAAGTCGTCATAAGTTGTTACCCATTACTGAAGTCCAAGCAGAAAATCACCTCCGTTATACAGAATCTCACTTCTGTATATATGTAACATACATTTTCCAACTCACGACCATCCCCCCCAAGCTGAGAACAATAAAGGACTAGCCGACGACTTGAACACCTTCTATTGCAAATTTGAAAAGGACACTTTCACACCCCACACCCACCGACCACCATCACACCTCTGACTCCCCCTCTTACATTGACCATCCACGAACAGGAGGTGAGACGCATCTTTAAACTACAAAAGAGCAACAAAGCGGCAGGCCCAGACCTTGTGTCCCCATCATGCCTCAAAGTCTGCACGGACCAGCTCACTCCAGTCTTCACACAGATCTTCAATAGATCTCTGGAAATGTGTGAAGTACCACCCTGTTTCGAACGCTCCACCATCATCCCAGTTCCCAAGAAACCTGCAATCTTGAGTCTGACGAGCCTGTCACCCTGACATCTGTGGTCATGAAGTCCTTTGAACGGCTCATGCTGGACCACCTCAAGAGCGTCACAGGTCCCCTGCTAGACCCCCTGCAGTTTGCCTACCAAGCAAACAGGTCTGCGGATGACGCAGTCAACACGGGAATGCACTTCATCCTAGAACACCTCGACGGCGCGTGGGCCTATACGATGTTGTTTGTGGACTTCAGCTCTGCGTTCAACACCAACATCCCCAAACTCCTCTCCTCTAAGCTTCTCCTTCTCCTCAGCGTCTCGCCTGCCATCTCCCAGTGGATTTATAGCTTTGTGATGGGTAGGACACACCAGGTGAGGCTGGGGGACAACACCTCATCTACACACACCACCAGCACCGTGGCGTCCCAAAGTTGTGTTCTCTCTCTGCTGCTCTTCTCTCTCTACACGAACGACTGCATCTCAACACACCCGGCTGTCAAACTCCTGAAGTTTGCAGACAACACCAGAGTCATCGGCCTCATCAAAGACATTGAGTCTGCGTATCGACAGGAAGTGGAGGGGCTGGAGCTGTGGTGCGGCCAACACAACCTGGAGCTGAACAAGCTCAAGGCTGTAGAGAGGATTGTAGACTTCAGGAGGCATCCTTCGCCACAGCTTCTCCTCACACTCTCCAACTGCCCTGTGTCAACCATCGAGACCTTCACGTTCCTGGGAATTAGAGTATATAAGGATCTGAAGTGGGAGATCAACATCAACTCTCTCCTCAAAAAGGCCCAGCAGAGGATGTACTTCCTGCGGCTTCTGAAGAAGCACGGCCTGCCACAGGAGCTGTTGAGGCTGTTCTACACAGCAGTAATCGAATCAGTCCTGTGTTCATCCATCACGGTCTGGTTTGGTGCTGCTACAAAAAAGGACAAACTCCGACTGCAACGGACAATCAAAACTGCTGAAAAGTCGGTACCCCCCTACCTACCCTTGAGGACTTGCACGGTGCCAGAACTAAGACAAGAGCATGCCAAATCCTTTTGGACCCTCCACATCCTGGTCACCACCTCTTCCAGCTCCTTCCCTCGGGCAGGTGCTGTCGATCAATGCAAACTAAAACAAGCAGACATTCCAAAAGCTTCTTCCCTCTTGCCATTTAAACAGTTAACTTACAATTCAATTGGAACAAGCTGCCAATTTTGTCTTGAGATTCTCTGTCGGGCCAATTATACATTACTCGTGCACTCACTGTAGTAGTCTCGCCACCCTGCACTACTTGCTTATCTGTCGTTGACCAATACTGGCCACTCGTGCTTGAGAAGTATCTGCACCATTTGTACAATTGACATTGTCCCAAATTATCGCACTACTAGTCACTTTAAACTGCATACATTGCTTGAAGTCTCTGCGCCATTTGCACATTGGTCAAAGGCACCAGGCTATTGTTCTATTTGTCATTTCAAAGTGCTCTTATTGTTAGAGGACTTAAAATAGAGAAAATAAATACATTGTACCGGCATTACCACTTTACCTGCTAACCTTTTATTGCTCAGTGACTGTGTTTTTATGTCTGAAAGGTATTCTCTGTCAACTGTTGTTGTACTAGAGCAGTTCCAACTACTGGAGACAAATTCCTTGTGTGTTTTTGACATACTCAGATTATGATTCCGATCATATCTAATTTGATTCAGATTCGTTTCCAGTGAGCGTTGGACTCCAAGGCTGCCCCTTTTCACCAATTTTGTTCATAACCTTTATGGAAAGAATTTCTTGGTGCAGCCAAGGCATTGAGGGGGTCCGTTTTGGTGGCCTCAGCATTGCATCGTTGCTTTTTGCAGATGATATAGTTCTGTTGGCTTCATCTAACTGCGATCTCCAACACTCACTGGAGCGGTTTGCAACAAAGTGTGAAGCGGTTGGATGAGAATCAGTGCCTCAAAAACTGAGACCCCGGTACTCAGTCAGAAAAGGGTAGAGTGCTCTCTCGAGGTCGGGGATGAGACCTTGCCCCAAGTGGAAGTATCTTATGGGTCTTGTTCACAAGTGGGAGAAAAATGGAGCAGGAGAGCAGCAGGTGGATCGGTGCAGCGTCTGCAGTCTCCGTATTGTATGTGCATTAATGTGTTTATCCGCTACTGTCTGCGACGTTGTCACTCAACGAGCAGGAAATGTGAGCAGTCCTATTTTTTTCCATGGCTTCAGTATTCTTTCTGATCCCTCGGACCATCTGATTTATGCTTTTCTGTGATTCTGTATATGCAAATGTGAACTCACATGATTTTTATGAAAGCTATTTTTTTGATGAACTCTTGTCTTTACCATTTATAAAAGAATAATTGCATTTCAGTGGGCTCCCACCATTTGATCTGTCAACAGAACTGATTGCCTTTACCATGAATGCCTAAAATTTCAAATCATCAGTAACAATGAAAATTGCACTTTAAGCATGGCTGTTTCAGCATGGGAGATATTAACCCATATATAACCAAGGCGGCATAAAAAAAAAAAAATTAAATACTGAATTAGATTTAGACTGCATTGGGTTTCTATTTGAACCCAGTTCCCACAAGATTTTCCTTGGTTGTTTAATTCAAATTGATGATGGGCCTAGAGAAACCCAACTATTTGGATACAAGGCTTTAAAAAGTCACGATCCATCATGTCACCTTGAATGTGATACTGGAAATCATCTTTGAATAGTGTGAGAATCACATTACCAATAATGGAGTGTCACATTGCAGATATTATTTGTATATTCCATATGCATTGCTAAACGAGCCAGATTTGATTTCTTTTTGCTGTCTTCCATTTTCCTGTCACTCCTACTAGTAGTATACATCATTGGGTTTTGGAAATATAAAGTAGATAAATAATAATAATGGAATTGGTTTTATACATAGCCTTTCAGGGGTCCCGAGGACACATCAATAAAATAAAGTTAAAGTTATTGGTCTTCCTTTCTCCTCAAAATCTTCAAAAGTAGTAGGAGTAGGTCTCAAAACGAGGAGACACATTTTTTAATGGCACATTTACTTGATATTTTATTTTATTACTTTGGCAACACAGAAAGACACGTACACATTAAATTGTATTCAATCAGTGTGTTGAATTGAGGGAATACACCAGTCATTGGCACTTAATCATCAAAACAAACATGCTACTTGTAGACATTAACGTCTGCAATATTGTCTTAAATGTTCACAATACATTTGACATTAAATAGCAACCACAATATCTAACTAACACTTAACAGACCACCTACATGAAAAAGGAAAAAATGGCCACACGCTAACTGGACCAGAAAACAGGATAAATAGCAAACATTTAAATGATTTGTGTGTAAAGCGACAAGAGCGATAAGAGGTACAGAAAATGGATGGATGGATGGAGTCATGGACAATGCGTATCATGTGGGCTCGATAAGCAGCGCAGTGGATATTTGTGCTTGTAATGCCATACAAAACACATGACAATGTCAAGTGTTCGTAAATTATCATACCTATTATGCAAGTTTACATTTTTTTTTAACAGCAATTATTAAAATTGGAAGGTTTAGTATAATAAAGTACACAATATGGTAATCACAAGCTTATTGAAGGACAGGTGAATTTTCAGTAAAGACTATTTATGCATTTTTAACATTAGTTGTTTTCTGTAATCAAAAACATGAGCCCAAAATTCATGGGTCCAAGCTTTTTCCAAGGGTGCAAGGGGTTTTCTTTCTCACTACCCAGTCAAATTGCTCTTTCAACAATGTAAATGTGTATTGTATGAGACCATACTAAACTCCAAAAGCTTTGAAACAGCTTTCTGTGTTGTTTCAAACAACACACAACTATAGAAAAATTAAGTTGTACTGTATGTGAACACACAGTTAATAAACGAACTGTTCATTCTCACGGTCCCATTATTAACAATAATCTCAGAAACTAATACCACAGCAAACATGACAGTCATGTCACAACATACAAAAATTCTAATAACTTTACACTGCAGATCTTTCTTTTTTTAAACATTCAACTTTTCCAGTCATTGTGTTCTAATTCCTCAATTCCCAATGTGGTGATCAAAATCACAGAACATACAATGTCAAAATGGCTGCTGCTGTACAGTATTTTCTAATAATAACAATACAAAATATTCTGTTTGAAATAGCATCAAATGGCTATGGAATGGACAAAACAACAACAAACAAGCTGAAGCCTGAAAGGGAAGCTGCCAAGAGCAATATTTAAAAAAAAAAAAAACGAAGTTCCTGGCCAGTGGAGATACATATGTATATGTATACATATACAAAATATTCTTCTTTGAGCTATTGGGTTGAATGGCAAAATAGCAAAAAAAAGAAGGGGGAAATTGATAGTAACTGTGCCATCATCAAACATCAACATCAAACTTACAATTAGATTTGAGCCACTTTTACTAGACCCTGGCCAAGAATGCTCACCCCCACTACCCCTGAAAGGTATGAAACTAAATCATACAAGAAAAAAATGACACCCCAAACGTGAATAGTTGGTGATGGAGCTGTCAAGGATGTGAAACGTTTTTGCAGTAAGTTACCAATGACATGGTGTGTGATATCTCAAAAAAAAAAAAAACCTGGAGATCTTTTTTGTGTATTCTTTGAATTACAGATTCTTCCAAAAGTTCAGACAACTTAAATGTCCATTAAGACAAGGTACATAAATGAGAGTCCCGCCACTAGGTTTATGGTGACCATTGCTGTGCCACAAACTGTGAATGCTGAGACAGTTGATGAACCTTTGGATAATTTCAACTGTAAAATCTCAAATGTCATGAATGCTGCCGCTCCTATTAAAACTAAGACAATCTTGAGGCGACCTAGAACACTGCGGAGGAGCACAATGACGGTAAAGACCTCTAAATCAAAGTGTAGGAAAGCAGAACCTAAGTGGAGAAAAACTAAACTCCAAATTGACTATGACCTCTACAAAGTCTGGAATTTTAACCAAGAGTTAGTCTGGGCCAGACAGCAACACTTTTCTGAAATCATCAGTAAGAACTTCAACAATACTCGGACTCTGTTTGCTGTGGTTGACAAGCTGACAACCCCCAACCCCCCCATCCCCCGAATCAGATAGCTCCAGAACTCCTAACAGCAGATAAATGCAATGAATTTGCTTGTTATTTTAGTGGAAAAATACAATCCATCAGGTTAAATATTAGCACAAATCAGCAAAAGGATAAAATGATACATCTGAAGCCACCCAGAAAAAAACTCTATTACAATGTCAGAATTTGATACAGTTGACCAAAAAACTGTAGAGAAAACGGTTCAGCAGCTGAAAGCATCACTGAGCTGTCTTGACTCAATACCATCTGACTTTTTCAAAGCTATTGCGAAGTCTGTGCTATCTTATTTGCAGCAAATAATCAATTGCTCACTTCAGTCGGGCGAGTTTCCTGAAGATCTTATAGTAGCTGCCATTAAGCCTCTGCTAAAAAAAAATAAAATAGAACGCTGGATGCTTCCATGTTAGCAAGCTATAGACCGATCTCAAATCTCCCTTTCATAGCCAAGATTGTTGAGAAAGTTATTTTTTATCAACTCACCAATTTCTTGAACTTAAATGGAATTTTTGACAAATTTCAATCAGGTTTCCGAACTCATCACAGTACAGAATCTGCTCTTATCAAAGTGCTAAATGATATAAGATTGAATACTGATTCGGGAAAGGTGTCAATTCTGGTCTTGTTGGACCTCAATGCGTCTTTTGATACGATAGATCATAATATACTGCTGAACAGGTTGTAAACGTGGGTAAGACTAATTGGAACAGTCCTTAAATTGTTCTGGTCCTACCTGGAGGAAAAGAGTTATTTTGTAACCATTGGAAGTGTTCAATCTCATCGAATGGCAATGAAGCCCTATGGGGGGCACAAGCCAGTGCAAACTGTAGGCTGGCCCCGAGCCCGGATAAATGCAGAGGGTTGCGTCAGGAAGGGCATCCGGCTTAAAACTTTGCCAAACAAATATGAGCCTTCATCCAAAGAATTCCATACCGGATCGGTCGTGGTCTGGGTTACTACGTCCACCACCGGCGCCGTGACCCTGCAGGGTGCCGGTGGAAATTCAGCTACTGCGGGTCGAAGTCGAAGAAGAAGAAGAGGTGGAAAGCGGGTTCTTCGGCAGAAAGAGAAGAGGAAAGCACAGAGTCTACAACTGAATGTTTGAAACTTTGAATGTTGGGACTAGGACAGGAAAAACCCGGGAGTTGGTTGACATGATGATTAGGAGAAAGGTTAATATAGTGTGTTTCCAGGAGACCAGATGGAAAGGCAGTAAGGCTAGAAGTTGAGGGGCAGGGTTTAAATTATTTTACCATGGTGTAGATGGGAAGAGAAATTGAGTCAGGGTTATTTTAAAAGAAGAGTTGGCTAAGAATGTCTTGGAGGTGAAAAGACTATCAGATCAAGTGATGAGGCTGAAACTTGAAATTGAGGGTGTTATGTGTAATGTGATTAGTGAAAGAGAAATTCTGGAAGGAGCAAGATGAAGTAGTTCTGAACATCCCAGAGAGAGTGTCGTGATTGGTGCAGATTGTCATGGACATGTTGGTGAAGGAAATAGGGGTGATGAAGAAGTGATGGGTAAGTACGGCATCCAGGAAAGGAACTTGGAAGGACAGATGGTGGTAGACTTTGCAAAAATGATGCAAATGGATGTAGTGAAAACTTTTTTCCAGAAGAGGGAGGAACATAGGGTGACCTACAAGAGCGGAGGTAGAAGCACGCAGGTGGATTACATCTTGTGCAGACGATGTCATCTGAAGGAGGTTACCAACTGTAAGGTAGTGGAAGGGGAGAGTGTGGCAAGATAGCATAGGATGGTGGTGTGTAAGATGACTCTGTTGGTGGTTAGGAAGATTAGGAAGACAAAGGCAGAGCAGAAAACCATGTGGTGGAAGCTGAGACAGGACGAATGTTGTGCAGCTTTTCGGGAAGAGGTGAGACAGGCTCTCGCTGGACAGGAGGAGCTTCCAGAAGACTGGACCACTGCAGCCAAGGTGATCAGAGAGGCAGTCAGGAGAGTACTTGGTGTATCTTGGTGTAAGCCGATGACAGAGTACCCAGAGAGGAACTGTGGTACTGCATGCGGACGTCTGGAGTGGCAGAGAAGTATTTCAGAATAAAACAGGACATGTATAAGGGCAGCAGAACAGTGGTGAGGTTTGCTGTAGGTGTGACAGAAGAGTTTAAGGTGGAGGTGGGACTGCATCAGGGATCCGCCCTGAGCCCCTTCCTGTTTGGAGTGGTGATGGATAGGCTGACAGATGAGGTTAGACTGGAATCCCAGTGGACCATAATCTTTGCAGATGACATTGTGATCTGCAGTGAAAGCAGGGAGCAGGTGGAGGAACAGTTTGAAAGATGGAGGCATGCACTGGAAAGCAGAGGAATGAAGATTAGTCGAAGTAAGACAGAATATATGTGCATGAATGAGAGGGGTGGTGGGGGAAGAGTGAGGCTACGGGGAGAAGAGATAGCAAATGTAGAGGACTTTAGATACTTGGGTTAAACCGTCCAGCGCAATGGTGAGTGTGGTCAGGAAGTGAAGAAACGGGTCCAAGCAGGTTGGAACGGGTGGAGGAAGGTGCTAGGTGTGTCATGTGACAGAAGAGTCTCTGCTAAAATGAAGGGTAAAGTTTATAAAACAGTGGTGAGGCCAGCCATGATGTACGGATTAGAGACAGTGGCACTGAAGAGACAACAGCAAGCAGAGCTGGAGGTGGCGGAAATTAAGATCTTGAGGTTCACTCTCGGAGTGACTAGGTTGGATAAAGTTAGAAATTAGCTCATCAGAGGGACAGCCAAGGTTCAATGTTTTGGAGACAAAGTTAGAGAGAGCAGACTTCGATGGTTTGGACACGTCCAGACCAGGAGAAATAGGGAGTATATTGGTAGAAGGATGATGAGGGTGGAGCTGCCAGGCAAGAGAGCTAGAGGAAGACCAAAGAGAAGGTTGATGGATGTCGTGAGGGAAGACATGAGGGCAGTTAGTGTTTGAGAGGAGAAGGCAGGAGATAGGCTTACATGGAAAAGGATGACGTGCTGTGGCGACCCCTAAAGGGACAAGCTGAAAGGAAAAGAAGAATCTCATCGAATGGCAATGACCTATGGGGTCCCTCAAGGGTCAGTTCTTGGACCCCTTCTGTTGCTACCCTTGGGTCAAATTCTTCAGAACTTTAATTTTGACTATCATAGCTTTGCAGATGACACACAGTTATATCTAGCAGTGTCGACAGATGACTACAGTTCAATTGAGGTGGTGTGTCACTGTCTAAAACAGATAAATAACTGGATGAGCCAAAGTTTTCTTCAATTAAACCACAACAAAACTGAGATAATTGTTTTTGGCAATAAAGAAAAGAGGATTGTTGCAGTCACTCTCTTTAAAAACCAAATACCAAGTGCGAAACCTAGGTGTCCTGATCGATTCCGACCTGACTTTTAACAGTCATATCAAATCAATTATTAAAACTGCCTTCTACCATCTGAAGAACATATCCAGAGTGAAGGCTTGCATGTGTCAAGCAGACCAGGAGAAGCTCATCCATGCTTTTATCCCAAGTAGACTTGACTATTGTAATGGTCTTCTGACTGGACTCTAAAAAGAGCATTAAACAGCTGCAGCTCATTCAGAATGCTGCAGCTCAGGTTCTGACCAGAACAAAGAGGTCAGAGCATATTACTCCAATTTTAAAGTCTTTAAACTGGATTCCAGTCAGTTTTAGAATAGATTTTAAAGTTCCGCTACTGGTCCATAAATCACTAAACGGTTGAGGTCCTGAATACATGAATGAAATGCTCATGGAATATAAACCCAGTAGAGCTCTGAGATCGACAGACCCGGGTCAAATAGTGGAGCACAGAGTCCAAAGCAAGCATGGTGAAGCAGCATTTAGCTATTATGCTGCACACAAATGGAATAAGTTGCCAACAGGAGTGAAGTCAGCCCCAAGTGTGCATGTTTTTAAGTCCAGGTTAAAAACTCTTCTTTTTTCCTATGCTTTTTTTGAGCATTTCCACTTTTAAATGCTATTTCTTACACTGTACGCTGTTTTAATTGTATTATTTTTTTCTCTCTTTGTTTTAAATGTTTATAAGCAGGTTTTATTTTTTTTAATGCTTTTAATCATGTAAAGCACATTGAGTTACCTTGTGTATGAAATGCGCTATATACATAAATTTGCTTTACTTTGCTTTGTATTTTGTTGCTCTGTGGAAAAAGCTTTGAAAACTTTGAAAACAAACAAACAAACAAAAAAAACTGTATACAAATAAATATAAAGACTTTGTTTATAATCCCCTAATATAAATTCAAGTTCCTTCGCAAACGTAAAACCCCTAAAACATAAGTGTGCACCATTGAAAGCTGGAATCACCACTAGAAACTAAGAACATTTCAACAAACATTTTGGACAATACATTTTGATACATTATATGTACACAGAAACAGTGCTAAGAGAATAAACATGAAAAATAAGTTCTCCAATTTTACTGTATGGCAAATAAATAGATTCCAATCGGTTCCTGTGTTTACTTCTTGCAACAGTGCATGTTTCCAAATTTTGGAATTAGTTTCTATTAGTACTGGTATTAAATCCCTACCATCCTGCTACAGTCCAAAACATGTCCTCTATGTTGTGTGTGTGCATTATTAGTCATTTCATTTATCATTAAAATGTTCTTGTGTTCAAAATATACCTCAAAAGTTAGCTCAGAATGGACAAAAAAATATGCTTTCTTCGTGTATATACACTTGAAAACAACAACTAACCAAAGGTCATTAATTACAGTGCCACATCAGAAAAGTCATTGTCACAGGATGTATGAACAAGCAATAGCATTAATGTTTTGCAAAATTGTGTAACTGATAGAAGTGCATAAATTGATTTGTAGTCCATGAGTCTTTTGAGTATAGCGAGCACTACATGTTAGCTAGTTCAATTTAAAAGCTGGACTTCAGTTATAAATTAGTTATTTTTATAGCCCAAAAAAATAATAATAATAAAAAGAAAAAGAAAATGCTACAAAGGCTGTAGCAGATGAGTATTCAGGATGTGGAGGCTTTTCCACACCAAATATTTGGTCCTGACCACAAAAAAAAATTCAATAGGCTTCTACTGAATTGTCCCAAAACATGTTCTGCACATCCAGAAGGGTTGCCATCTTCAAAATATGCTTCTGCAGAATGCTGTTCTCCACCGTGTCTTGTTTAGGGAGCTCAGGATATGACTCAGGGAAGCTCTGTGCCTCCTGCAATTACAAAAAAGAGAAACAGCCATCAATATTTACTCCCTAGAAGGGGACTGTTATATTTTTATTTATCTAATCTGTTTAGGAGAAGTATTTAGGAAGATGTAAATTGTGGTTGATATTCTTTACTCAGGTTTTATTCAGATTTGGAGTTGAACCGAATAGAGGACGCATCAACTGTACCACTGCACGTTGACGATGACAGTTTGAAGCCAATCACATGCTCTATAACACGAACGCCTCTGCGCAGCTCGCTAGCTATCCTAAAAAAAATGACTTAACACACAACTGCTATGAACAGCCATCTGAAAAGGCATCCACTAACACTAGCTGACTTAACGCTCTAAATCCTCACTGTTAAAACTAAAGTTAATGGACCAAATTATTTCATATATATTGAGTTAGTTTTCAGTTAGTTGAGTTAGTTTTGTCTCAGTAAATGTCTCTGACGTGATGTGCGCATGTGCAGGTGCGCAGGTAAAAGTTGCGTGTTAAAAGAAGAGTGTCAGCGATGTCTGGGAACTTGGCCGATCAGCTGGACCGGGATCTGGCAGTGAAACTGAACCATTTGAAAGGTAAGACTATTGCTGAAATGATAAGTGCTCTTAGACCTCAGATTAACATTTTATCTGTGCATTTACAGAGCAGAAAGGTGCTGCACTTCTGTGCAGATGGTGCTGAAAGACAATGCTGACTGTATGCATCTGAGACTTTTGAAAAATTTGTAGAAAAGTACTCTCAAGTCATAAACAACACTGGTGCACAGCATGCAATGCCAGGTCTTCCCACCAACAGACAAAAACAGTTCTCGGTGTTCTCAGTGGCAATATGGCAGTGCCATTGCAAAATTCAATTGAAATACTGAGAAATTGTTAAATATGCTTCCGATTTGGTTACAAGTTTAAAAAGTGATCATTTAAAAATCTGAGAGCAGATCTTTATGTTACATAATTCATAATACATTTGTACAAACATAGTGCAACATAGTTCATAATTTGTAAACAAATGCTGATGATGAAAAGGGGATATTGAGATTTCCTACACAGAGATTTAAAGAAACGTTTTGAGTATTGATATTTATCTGATTCCTAAATTACTGTTAATAAATACTGTGAGAAATCATTAACATGATCAATGTCTTCAAAAATAATTCATATAATTATTAATAATAACATACAGTGGGGCAAAAAAGTATTTAGTCAGCCACCAATTGTGCAAGTCCTCCCACTTAAAAAGATGAGAGAGGCCTCATTTTCATCATAGGTATACCTCACCTATGAGAGACAAAATGAGAAAGAAAATCCAGAAAATCACATTGTCTCATTTTTCAAGAATTTATTAGCAAATTATGGTGGAAAATAAGTTAATAAAAAAAGTTCCTCTCAATACTTTCTTATAAGCTCTTTGTTGGCAATGACAGAGGTCAAAACTTTTCTGTAAGTCTTCACAAGGTTTTCACACACTGCTGCTGGTATTTTGTCCCATTCCTCCATGCAGATCTCCTCTAGAGCAGTGAGGTTTTGGGCTGTCGCTGGGCAACACAGACTTTCAACTCCTTCCAAAGATTTTCTATTGGGTTGAGATCTTGAGACTGGCTAGGACACTCCAGGACCTTGAAATGCTTCTTACGAAGCCACTCCTTCGTTGGCCCGGCGGTGTGTTTAGGATCATTGTCATGCTGAAAGACCCAGCCACGTTTCATTTTCAATGCCCTTACTGATAGAAGGAGGGTTTCACTAAAAATCTCACAATACTTGGCCCCATTCATTCTTTCCTTTACACGGATCAGTCGTCCTGGTCCCTTTGCAGAAAAACAGCCCAAAGCATGATGTTTCCACCCCCATGCTTCACAGTAGGTATGGTGTTCTTTGGATGCAACTCAGCATTCTTTCTCCTCCAAACACGACAAGTTGAGTTTTTACCAAAAAGTTGGATTTTGGTTTCATCTGACCATTTGACAGTCTCCCAATCCTCTTCTGGCTCATCCAAATGCTCTCTAGCAAATTTCAGACGGGCCTGGACATGTACTGGTTTAAGCAGGGGGGCACGTCTGGCACTGCAGGATTTGAGTCCCTGGCGGCGTTCTGGCTACTGATAGTAGCCTTAGCCTACAGGTCATTCACTAGGTCCCCCCGTGTGGTTCTGGGATTTTTGTTCACCGTTCTTGTGATAATTTTTACCCCACGGGGTGAGATCTTGTCTGCCGCTCCAGATCGAGGGAGATTACCAGTGGTCTTGTATGTCATTTTCTAATAATTGCTCCCACAGTTGATTTCTTCACACCAAGCTGTTATTTGCAGATTCAGTTTTCCCAGCCTGGTGCAGGTCTGTTTTTTGTTTCTGGTGTCCTTTGACAGCTCTTTGGTTTTGGCCATAGTGGAGTTTGGAGTGTGACTGTTTGAGGTTGTGGACAGGTGTGATAATGTGTTCAAACAGCTGCCATTAATACAGGTAAGGAGTGGAGGACAGAGATGCCTCTTAAAGAAGACGTTACAGGTCAGTGAGACCCAGAAATCTTGCTTGTTTGTAGGTGACCAAATATATATTTTCCACCATAATTTGCTAATAAATTATTTAAGAATCAGACAATGTGATTTATGGATTTTCCCCCCTCATTTTGTCGCTCAGAGTTGACGTATACCTATTATGAAAATTACAGGCCTCTCATCTTTACAAGTGGGAGAACTTGCACAATTGGTGGTAGACTAAATACGTTTTTGCCCCACTGTATATAATTAAAGGTAATTTGAGCAAATGTATTATTTCAAGTGTGTATCAAACTGGTAGCCCTTCGCATTAATTAGTACCAAGAAGTAGTTATCAGTTCCAAAAAGGTTAGTGACCCCTGGTCTATATGGATGACCTCTCAAGTCAGTTAAATGGCTCCTATACAGGTTGCCTTGTGGGCAATACTATTGTAAATCATAGTATGTATGCTGATGACCTGGTGCTTCTTAGCCCATATAGTGCTGGGTTGCAAGTTGCAACAGCTGCTTAAGGTGTGCACACCATTATGGCATAAATCACGACATTAAGTTTTATATGGACCTGTGTCTCTAATAAAGTCATCTAAGATGGACTGATGCAAAGTGGAAAAGTGTTCTGTGGTCCGACGAGTCCAAATTTCCAATTGTTTTTGGAAATTGTGGACGTCGTGTCCTCCGAGCCAAAGACGAAAAGAACCATCCGGACTGTTATGGACGCAAAGTTCAAAAGCCAGCATCTGTGATGGTATGGGGCTGTGTTAGTGCCATTGGCATGGGTAACTTACACATATGTGAAGGCACCATTAATGCTGATAGGTACATACAGGTTTTGGAGAAACTGGTCTGAGCTTGTTGCCAACAGAGACACCCGGGGTTCGGCCTCCCTGGCTTGAAACTCTTTTTCTTACTTTTTTTTTTTACTTATTTCCTTCCTCCTTTTTCCACCAAATCCACCTGTTCCCCGTGTGGACTGGACCGGCCAAACATTCGGGAGATCGATCAGACTGTCTGAATTGTGTTCAAGGCACGGTCTACTAAAAGTACAGATTGGTGCATATTTGGGTTTAAATTAATGAGAACATGAATCCCCAGCTCTATGCAATGTCATTGCACGCTCATTCCACCCTCACATTAGATGTTCAGCCTCCTTTGACCAATGTTTATCTGTCCTTTGTTTTGCTTTTCTCTGCATTGTTCCCCTGTAGATTCCCCTGTTAGATCTCATTAAATGTTCTATAAAAAGTCACTACCTATCATTTGTGTGTGTTTGGGTTCGAAAAAAGACCTCTGGTTATTGAGAACTCATCTAATTCCTGTAGCAACCATCAGATTAGTAGACATAGAGTTTTTTCGTCATTTTGTCCTTAAGTTTTCTAAAAAGTGACGTGGTGCCCCTTTGCGAGATAAAATAATTAGATTCTAACGTTCATCCATCCATCCATTTTCTGAGCCGCTTCTCCTCACTAGGGCGCGCTGGAGCCTATCCCAGCTATCATCGGGCAGGAGGCGGGGTGATTCTAACGTTTAAACTTAAAATCACGCTAAACCGGAAGTAAGACAGGCTTTGCTTTTGGCTTTTTCTTTTCTCCTAAATTAATTACGTTTTTATCCAAACCAATATACACTACACAAGTGTTGCACTGAGGTGACTGGTCATTTATTTTAACATAGTTAAGACACACTATTGTTCGCCACTGCCGATGGGCACAAGCACGTCTTCGTGTGCGTTCTTCATTGGTTTTAGCTGCTTCTTCGTTGGTTTTCGCCACTTCTTCGGGGTCGGCAGACTTTAGGCATCGAAACTGGGAACCAAAATGTTTTAATTTGAACGATTTCCGGGAGAACCGGAATTCTAGTCCCGGTTCCAATCGGTTCTCGATTCCCAACCCTAAGTCTGATCGAGGCATAAGCTACTGTAGTAGTTGCAGAATATATCATTAATATTCTGTAGTGATTGAGTAAATTTGGCATTTGAATCTTGTATGGTTGTAATTAGTGTAT
Organism: Phycodurus eques; assembly: GCF_024500275.1. Taxonomy (NCBI): domain Eukaryota; kingdom Metazoa; phylum Chordata; class Actinopteri; order Syngnathiformes; family Syngnathidae; genus Phycodurus; species Phycodurus eques. The sequence goes on from NC_084539.1 coordinate 3,134,584, forward strand.
TTTCTTTGTTACGTTGAAGTTGGTTTGCAAGAAATTATCCTGATTTATTATTGTGATCAAAATTTGTGTATCTGAGCTGTTGTAGTAGGAACAACATAGTATATTATTTTTGATAATATACTATCAAGTTGTTGTTTAGCATGATGAAGTTGTTCTTCAGTCGGTCTGTCGGATTTATTTCATATTTCAATATGAAATAATATATTTCAATATGAATATATTATTTCATATTGTTCTGTAAGTTGTTTGATTTTTCATTTCCAATTTGCTTTCTAATGTTTTTTCTTTTTTTCTTGTAAGAATAGTATGAAATGATTTTGCCTCTAATTAAAGGTTTCCATGTTTCCCAAAGTAAGGATGGAGATATAGTTGTGGAATCATTCATTTGTAGAAAATCTTTCCATTACTTCTTTACAA